>NC_069001.1:28625919-28627603 GCF_001194135.2 Octopus bimaculoides | reverse complement strand
TATATATACATATATATTTATGTATTCATATATACATATATATATACACACACTTTTACATATCAGAATATACTGAAGATTTATGTTCGTGTATATATCTATATGTAAACATATGAAATGCATCCCTGTATATATTTATGTGCGCGTCTACACATTTGCGCGCATGTGTGTGTGTGTGTGTGTGTGGGTGTGTGTGTGTGTTTGTTTGTGCGTTTCTGTGCCGCGGAAGAAACAGATCTGTGAGAGTGACAGATATGCGAAGAACTACATTTTATGAAGAATTGTAGATGAAACTGAATGAAAGCGAAATAGAAGCAGATCTCTTACTGTAAAAGCAATGAGAAATACAGGAAATAGACCCATTTGTAATGTAAGAACACAGAATGAACTATTCTACAAAACGGATATTGGACAATATCAAGTGGAGTAACCGAAAAGTTACGGTAGTTTTGTATCGCAAAACATTTTACCGCAGCAAAACTGAACGATTGTTATTTGAACAATTACTGTTACACAAGAAGATTGCCTCTACTAATACGTTGAGAACTTTTTCTTTGCTTAAGGTCGTTATCACTAACCTTAAAAGTAGCATATCATTTAAATTTTGAAAGAAACAGTTTCATACAATTCATTCTAAAGGTTTAGAACGCTAAGTTTCAGATCTCCCAGTATGAGGAGATAACGCTTTCTATGTTCATAGGACCACACACAAGCCTCTACTAGACGTGTAACTTAAAATAACAAGGTCCTTAACTGGTTTAAGAATGTCAACCTTGCTAATGATTAGAGTATAACACAATTATTTGCCAAAATTTATCATCAGTTTTCACATGTGAAACAAATGTATTTGTTGTGTTCGTAGGTGCCAAGTGTTGAATAATATAACGTATACATATAGTCATATAACCAAAGACACAGATTCATAAAGCATTCTTAAGAATATCAGTCCTAAACAGCTGATCATACGAGCTACTCGGAGTAACTGCACTGGATAAGAGAACATGCTAGACAAGTTATCACACTTTACATCTCCAGTAATTTTAATCAGTGAAAATTAGCCTTCTTTATTTTCAGCATTTGTGTTGTAATTCATTAGTATTCGCAATTGCAGAGCCTGATCAATGGCAGCCCAAATTCCTTCAGAGTAAGAATGTAGTCAAACACCATAAGTTAAATGATAATTACAAACGTATAAACTCCTTTATCAAGCGTTATATTCTGTTCTTTGGGTTTTACACATGATCGCCCACTCATACAGAGAGAGGTGGGGGAAGAGAAGGGGAGAGAGAGAGGTGGGGGAAGAGAAGGGGAGTGAGAGAGATAAGTACATAGGCATTTACACATGTTTGAATGTATGTGAATGTGTAAGTTTCGGTAGATATATACACATTCAACAGAATTCATATGCACGGACGTGAGTGGAGAAATGTTATCGAGTGAACTGGCATGATTTTACAAGAAACATAGGCAAATATCTATCTTTGATATCTTTACCACCATCCTTCTGTCGAACAGATTCTTTCTTTATTTCTTTCTTCCTTCCTTGCTTTCTTCCTTCGTTCCTTTCTTTCCTTCTCTCACTCACTCGGTCAGTCTCTCTCTCTCTCTCTCTCTCTCTCTCGCAATCATTCTCTGTGTGTGTATGTATATATATATATATATATATATATATATATATATATAT
>NC_069001.1:28623189-28625629 GCF_001194135.2 Octopus bimaculoides | reverse complement strand
TATATATATATATATATATATATTAAATATACTTATGTGTATGCGTGCATTCTTGTGTGTTTGTATGTATGTATTAATTAGTAGTCTGAACAATCGGTCTATTGTGAACGAAACGCAATGAAGTTTGCCAGTCATTTGTGTACGAGAAAAAATTAATCATAGTTTGCAAGATTCTCATCAAGCATATTTAATATCCGGCTTAGCAAACAGATGTCATTCGCTATGATTGTTAGCTTAGCGTAAAATACATCGGCTACGACAGAGAATGAATGTGAAATATCGCTTTTGAATTTGCTAAAACTGACAAATAGTCAAACGTTACAAATGTGATGGGGTTAGCAGTAGGTTTTGAATGTTATACTGATTTCACTCTTATTTCGTTATATTTCGTTATCATATGCATTCATCACACTAGCCGGAACGACTGCGAATGATAAATTCGGATACCTCTAATAATGAAATTATCTAATGAAGTGTAGCGATTAGCCGGGGATTAATCACAAACGATTGTTTTTTCACTATATGCAGTATTCCGTTGCTATATGGAACCGCAGTGTATGTGTCGGTCCTTACTTTATAAATAACAAATCGTACGTGTCTTAGTTCATGGACCCCTATCATTTATCGTATTTTACCACACGTTGCCATGTTTTAGTCACAATGCTATTTCCGACTCATAATAACGAGTTTATATATAAAGCGCTTTGATTGTCCATTGTTTCTCTTACTTAACTTAGTGTGTATATGTGTATGAGTGAACTGTGTCTTTTATCTCTCAGGAAAATGAAATAGAGGAATAAAAAAAAAACAATTGAATTGGCAAAATCCGTCCAGGGTCAGCATTCGTTCCGGCACTCACGGTTTAAGTTCACATCATACCGCGGTAAAATTTCTTGACTTGTCTCCAGCTTTCTTCTGTCTGTCTGTCTGTCTCTCTATCTTTCTCCCTCGCTCGTTCTCTGTCTCTCTGTCTTTCTCTTTCTTTCTCACTTCTTTTCTTTCCGTCCGTTTGTCTCAGGGTTTCTGCTCTCCATCTCCCTCCCTGCCAGTTCCTCATATCTCTATTTTCTCCAAGTCGCTTTCTCTCTCGTTCTCTGTACTCCAGCTGCTCTGGAGGTTATCTCTTCGTTTTTAAATCAGATGCAGACAGCAATGGGCCGGCGAACCTTTAAATTTCTCACCACCAAAAGAAACAAAAAACAAACTTACAAACACACAACAAATATCGTTATTTTTCAGGACGGTGCCTCACCAAAACTATCTTGAGCTAAGTGTTCGAAGCAGAACATCTCCTCACACATGTGGTGTAATAAAGATGCACAGATGTCCATAATATAAATGAATAAAACGATTAGCCTATAAATTGATATGTTTTGTAGTAATGATTCCAAATGTTTCCATTTTTTTTCACGATACAAATAAAAAGAAAGCTGCCTAGGGATCGTGAGCTAGCATCTCAGACCGGCCGACGTGTGTGTTTATGAGCGGAACTCCTTAGCTTCACGCGGCTCCGCGGTTCGAAGTAAGGTGAATAAAATCAAAATAAGCAGCAGGTCATCAACGGTCGTACTGCATTACTACGTGATATCCTGCTGTTTATTCTGATTCTACACATACATATATATATATATGTGTGTGTGTGTTCTTTATTATTTGTTTCAGTTATTTTGAGTGCAGCCATACTGAAGCACGGCCTTTAGTCGGACAAATCGACTCCAGAGCATATTCTTTGTAACCCTAGTATTTATCAATTCTATCGGCCGTTTTTGCAGAACCGCTAAGTTACGGGGACATACACACACCAATGGTTGACACGAGGCTATAGTAGAAGACACTTGCCCAAGGTTCCACTCGGAATCATGCGGTATGGAAGCAAACCACGCTTGCGTCTATTTATACATATATTTTTGTGTGTTTGTATGTATGTTTACCTGTACGTGTGTGTGTGATTTTCTGTGTATACGTGTGAGTGCAGTCTTGTGTTAGTGCAATATATGTATCTCAAATATATATGAGTTTGAACATATTCTGTGAGTCTTCGTGAATGAACATACGGCACAATTTTCATCTGAAGATGATAGTGGTAATACTGTTCATAATAGAGTGTGTTCGTACATGCGTGCAAAATTGTTGGCGAACATCAAGTGATTTGTGGTGCACACACACACACACACACACATATGTGTGTGTGTGTGTGCGTGTGTCGTTATTATAAATATATACTATCATGCATACACACAAACACGTAAGCACGCACGCACACACACTTATGCCTGTGAGTGTTTGTGTGCGCGCGTATATGTGCGCAGACAAACAGGCACACGCTTATTGATGCTGAGATCAAAGAGCTATGAATGCAATACCGATAACAATTCCAATGCCAAGAACAATAGTCGATCAATGATTCTTACCTTATCTTGAGACTAGCAAATATATATAT
>NC_069001.1:28619923-28623034 GCF_001194135.2 Octopus bimaculoides | reverse complement strand
TATATATATATATATATATATATATAGAGAGAGAGAGAGAGAGAGAGAGAGAGAGAGGGGTAGGTAGATAGTTATATAGATAATACACACATACATGTGTGTGTGCGTGTGTGTCATGGCGATGGTTACAATGAAGATTTGCTTGGTAGGTGATATAGTACCGTATATTTCCAATAAGAATCAGCATTGAAAGAAATCATTTCCTTAGAGGAACCGGTCGAAATATCAAGAAAAACCACATTATAAGACAATCTGGGAAGCTGGGGAAGGTGTGGAAGAGGACGACTTCAGTAGTCAATAAGGTATTCGAGTAGTAAAAAAAAACACTTATTAGTGTCCTTGCTTGCTTTCTTATATTATATCATTATTTTTAATAATAATAATAATAATAGTAGTTGTTTCTATATTACTGCCTTAAGAACCCTTTCATACAATGTAATAAACGAGTTATAAATGGCTTTAAAGGCTGAGTGATTCATATCCGAATTTCGATTCACAAAAAGGAATTAAGTATGAACAAGATTACAATGTGTATATGTGTCTAAGGGAAAGAGCTGGAAGAATCGTTAGCAAGCTGCGTAAAAAGCCTAACGCATTTCGTCCGTCTATTCGTTTTGCGTTCTAATTCCGTTGAGGACGCTGTTGCGTTTTGAAGGCGGTAAAATAAGTGTCAGCTGAGCACTAGGGTGGATCTAATCATCTTATCCCTACCCCGAAATTGCAGTTCTTATGTATGCCTAAACATGAAATCATATGTGTACGTGAGTATGCCTACACAAAAATATATATACATATTGTTGTTGTTGACACTCCGTCGCTTACGACGTCGAGGGTTCCAGTTGATCCGATCAACGGAACAGCCTGCTCATGAAATTAACGTGCAAGTGGCTGAGGACTCCACAGACACGTGTACCCTTAACGTAGTTCTCGGGGATATTCAGCGTGACACAGTGTGACAAGGCTGACCCTTTGAATTACAGGCACAACAGAAACAGGAAGTAAGAGTGAGAGAAAGTTGTGGTGGAAGAGTACAGCAGAGATCGTCACCATCCCCTGCCGGAGCCTCGTGGAGCTTTAGGTGTTTTCGCTCAATAAACACTCACAACGCCCGGTCTGGGAATCGAAACGGCGAGTCCTCTGCCCTAACCACTGTGCCATTGCGCCTCCACATATATACATATATACACACATATACATGTATTTGTTGATTCATATAATATATCTACAACATATGAATATAGAAATGCCTCACAAGGGTACAAAACCGTCACCTGTGTTGTTTCAGACTCAACCAAAATTGCCTCTCATTTCTTGAACTGATACCTGGTTCATCGAATTCCACCCGTATCCTTACTGCTTTTAATCAGTCGACGTCAAAATTTCCACTACCTCTTTAGTATTGTCCTTCTTTCGTGCCTAAAACGCCGACATGTTGGTTAGAAAAATTCTGTTATCCAGAACATCAGTTTCTCAATACTCCAGCTTTTCGAATATTATCATATAAAGACAGGCATACTCCTGTATCTCATATGAAAACCCCCGTTTTGTTTTCGGAGCAGTGAGAATTGGAATTCCGAAGTAGAAGTTTATCCTTCAAGTTTATCCTTGAAAAGAAAATGCATTTAGCCAAATTTGGACATGCGACACTTTTCCGTAATAGCAAATACATACATATATATATATATATATATATATATAGTTCTGTTATGCTTCATTGATTTAGCTGTGTAGGCAATATTATATCCCATGCAATTTATTAGTTGTAAATATCAGTTTAAATATATTCTCTATAATTAAAGTTTACATTAAATAGGTCTACGTTGATGTAATACTATTTGGTAGGTTATTGATAGTTAAAGTGACATGTTATTCGCTTCGTTTACATTTAATTCAGTTCCTTTTTAATATTTTAAGTATGTCGGCGTGTATTTTCGTTTCGGTTTGTGTTGTAGTAAATTTTATATGATTCATATGTTTTAAATGAATATAGTCGTTTATTGATATCATATTGAATTAAGGTTTATGTTTACGAGATATTGGTCTACATTGGTTTATTCCCATATCGTGCTGTTTTGATATAATTTAAGCCTGATTTTAAAACTGATATATTATTCCATTAGTTTATATTTAGTGCGTTTGCCTCATGTCTTTTAGTTTTAAATATCCAATATAGGTTGTTCGGTCGCAGTACCTATGTGTTTATGTACTCTGGCTAATGTAAACGTTTACAATTCTAGATTGATTATACTTAAGTTATTATTTTCCATTATATGTATTTGCAAGCTGTATTTTCGGCTACACTTTACATTAATTCTGTCCAATATATTTTGCCTTCCATTTCGCTTCAATATTTTATGATTTTAAATTTCTATACTTCATGGTGTGGTAATGAACGATGTAATGATATTTCTCCGCTTTCTATATCTCATTTTTAACTGTTGTGTTGCGTAGCTACGTTTGAGATTTCATGTCTGTATGTGTAACAATACACACAAGTAAACATACTGGATATACTGCGCAATTGTTTGGCTTCTCCTTATTTATCACTTCTCAGACAGCATTTCTGTTTTACACTGTTGACAACGCTGGATTGAATGATAATGAAAAGGTGTCGATATCATAATGATGTTTGTTAGGCGAATGAAGATACCTGTAAAACATTCAAGTATGTTGTACCTGCGAGGCTTTTGCACCTTGTGTTCGATTTGTCTTAATTTGTCTTTCATTGATATTTAGGGACTTGTAGGATTAAACCATTCCATGCTGTCCTCAGCTTCATAGTTCCTTCAGGATAAATTCTGTCTTTAACAGACCATATAAAAATAATGCCTGACTGTCATTCATTGGGATTCTAATTCTTGTTATGGTAACAGTTGTTTGGAAGCTTCTAGTTAATGAAGATTTTGCTTATAAACCTACATGCATACATACATACATATATATGTGTGTGTTTGCATGTGTATTTACAAGTTTAATTGCTGCTAATGTGATACGTTTGCACGTTATAAATGTAAAATTCCAATAGGTTAAATAATAGTTGTCTCAACAATCTCAATATTTTAATTAATAATTAATTAATGACTACTTTCTTCTGAAGTTCCTCTCATCTGA
>NC_069001.1:28617245-28619913 GCF_001194135.2 Octopus bimaculoides | reverse complement strand
TATATATATATATATATATATATACATATATATATATATATGTATATATATATATATATATACATACGTACATACATTACATACACACATACATATCTACATACATACATATATATGTGTGTGTTTGCATGTGTATTTACAAGTTTAATTGCTGCTAATGTGATACGTTTGCACGTTATAAATGTAAAATTCCAATAGGTTAAATAATAGTTGTCTCAACAATCTCAATATTTTAATTAATAATTAATTAATGACTACTTTCTTCTGAAGTTCCTCTCATCTGAGTGCTTCAATATATAATATAACGTTATTATCAACCACTCGAAAACATTCACCGAAAGATGAATATCAATCATAACACAACAGAAGAATTAATTACTAAAAAAATGTAGATAAGATTCGATAAATAAATGCATCAAAAAGTAAATAATGGCTCTCTATATACTTACATAAATACATACAGGAAAATGTATATATGAATATGATATATATCTATGTGTGTGTGTGTGTGTGAGCTATCTCAATCTCTCTGTATGTATGTATATATATATATATATATATATACCATCTCTCTCTCTGTAAATATGTGTGTGGGGATGGTATGTGTGTGTGGTTCCAATATCGAATAAACAACTATTGGAATGTAAACAATAATATTGTTTTGTTTTGGTTTTTTTCTGGCCGGTTGTAAAGCTATTTATACAAAATTAAATGTAGAATTTTATAAAAAAATCCTATTAAAAAAATATAATGATATCAAATATCTATTCCGAAAATATCATATATTTTCCTTATTCAGAAATGAAAAACAACGTATCAATACATCATTATTTTCTTTTTTTTTTTTAAACTATCATTTTTTTAAATGATTTCCTTGTATCACGTTACTATATTTTTGTACGAAAATAATCATGTTCTAAGCTCGATGCTCACACAGAGGAACAAGTGCAAAGACACTTATTTATTGTATGAGAGAGATTTTGGGAAAGAGTGTTTATTGGTTGATTCCGTTTCTGTATCCGGATTGCAAGGTTCCTTATGTGAATTCGCGTCTTGAAACAAATTCTGTTGTATTTTGGGATAGTCATTATGTCAATGTTATTAACACACGCACTGGCTCAAATCCTCCCTTTTATTATTAGCGAATTGGTTAAATATCCAACTAACTAATCTAGTATTCCTTTAATTTGGTTAAATAGTAACTCATTAGTTTTTGATTGTCAAATTAAGTTCGTAATCGATTAGTTAATCGGGTATTTAACGAAAGTAATAATAATAAAGAAGTTGAATCGACCAGTACGTGTGTTAATAATATTGTTAGAATCACTCTCCTTAGACAACACATAACCATTGATTGGTTTTGATTTCTATGAAGTGGTATGCATTTTATTTCATACTTGCTTCAGTCATTGGACTACAACCATGCTGTGATATTGCCTTGAAGGGTATTCTACTAAAATATTCAACGAAGCTCTAACTACTTATTGCTGCTTATCCCAACGGCCTATTTAATTAGCTGGTTAATTTCGGGGGACGTAAATAAACCAACAATGGTGGTGGATCAAAAGCAAACGCAAAATCATGTGTGTGTGTGTGTGTGTGTGTGTGTGTGTGTGTGTGTATGTGTGTGTGTGTGTGTGTGTGTGTTTGTGTGTTTATATTTTTGTCGGGCTTTCATACAGCTTTCATCCATTAAATTTGTTAACGAGACATTGATCCGTCCAAGATTGTGGCAGAAGACAATCTTCTGACCTAACAAAGAACGAAACACATGCAGGGGAAAGCATGGCTGTGTGGTAAGAAGCTTGCTTCCCAACCACATGGTTCCGGATTCAGTCCCACTGTGCGGCACATTTTGCAAGTGTACTTCTACAAAAGCGTCGGGCCGATTGAAGACTTGTGAGCGGATTTGCTAGACAGAAACTGGAAGAAGCCCGTCGTAAATATATATATACATGTGTGTTTGTGTGTGTGTGTGTGTGTGTGCATTTATGTTTGTGTGTCTTTGTGTCTGTGTTTGTCTCCCCCATCACCACCACCATCGATTGACAACCGATGTTGGTGTACTTAGCGGTTCAGAAAAAGAGACCGATAGAATACTTATTAGGCTTTCAAATAACAAGTCTTGGGGTCTAATTCTTCGACTAAAAACGTTTTAAGGCATGCCAGAGCATGGCCGCAGTAGAGTGACTGAAGCAAACGAAAGTGTCAAAGAGCAAGGCTTGTTTACAAACTCCTACATCCATGATTACATTCTAAACAATAACACAACCCCAAATTTAATCAATCATAATTCCTCCAAGTGCTCCTCCATAATAGTCAATCATAAAAACCTAACCACCACCCCACGTAAAGCCACACACGAAAAGAAGATTTCAGTGCAGCAGAGACTATATAAAAGGAAGACTAACTGCAATGCATCGCAGTCCGACGAAGGCTTTGCTGCCCAATATTTCGAAGTGACTATCAACAAAATTTTTGTTATGAATATTAAATTTGTAATCTACAAATTTATTGACGAACGTATCAGTTTAATGTTAAATTGTCTTTAGCAAGCGTAAAAGCAAATAATGATAGAGGGGTATATACATATGAGAATAAATAAATATCTATCAGCTTACATACGTGTGTGTGTGTGTGTGTGTGTGTGTGTGTGTGTGTGTGTGTG
>NC_069001.1:28612274-28616685 GCF_001194135.2 Octopus bimaculoides | reverse complement strand
TATATATATATATATATGTGTGTGTGTGTGTGTGTGTGTGTGTCTGTGTGTCTGCCTATAGATAGACACAAACGCACATACATATATGTTGATATTTGTGTCACACACACAGGCACTTTTATATATCACACACAAACACACAGGCGCACACACACAAACACACACATCTCTGCAATCACTCGTTCCCGCTCGTAACAATTACATCTTTACCTTCCTGCCTTTCTCTTTCTCTAGATGTTTTAATACAAACCAAGCGATAAGCACACATGGTATCTCTCTATTCTCTTGTTCACAAGCTTGTTTACCATCTGGACTTGTTTGTCGCTGAAATCTCTTTCTTCATGAAAGACAATACCGTTGGTATATATTGTTTTTGAATCTGAGAACAGGGAAAGCAACACGTGTTGTTGCATTGTTCAAATATATCAGAGCGTATATTAGCTTATATTAGCAGTGTGGTCTCTAAAATAAACCAACAACTTCACCACCACCAACATCATCATCATCATCGTCGTCGTCAACATCATCAGCTGCAGCAGCAGCGGCAACAATACCTGCAGTCGTAGTAATATTGCCGTCTATATTGTAAAACTTCCAATTTCTATATTTTGTTTGCGAGATAATTAGCGAATTGTACATACATACGTACATATATGTATGCATACATGCTTACACATACATTCACACATACAGACATATATACGTACCTATAAAGTAATATTAATAATCTATAGATGGAAGTCATATTTTAAGGAATCACTACGCGCGTTTCCACATATCACATATTTCTTAGGATCATAGTCCGTATTCTTCGCATCATTACAGTACAATCCGTAGTATCCAGGGACATCGGGTGGATCATATTCATGAGTTCGTTTAACAAAATAGGGGTCTTATATACATACTCAAAAACGCTTCATGCACACACACACAGATACACACAGAGGCACACACACACACACACGTACACACACATTTATACATGGACACCTACATACTTTCAGCGCATCCAGCTACAAAACCATTTGTAAGACAGAGATTTTGACCAGCAACCAAGGGACCTTTCTATTTGGCTGCACCAGTGGAAATTTTAACATTTGGTCTATTGATATAATCTTACGCGGAATCTCAAGGGCTACTTCACTTTTTTCAGAATTTTTTTTTTTTTAAATCGTGAAGTATATTTGCCACCTGAATGCGGGTCAACCCTTATGGGTTGATGCTACTGTAGCTTGTAGCCCCAAGATGGCATCTCCTCCAGCTGGCTATTGACACAATAACTGTGCCCTATCAGTATTTGCAAATGGAAGTCATCGTTCCCATCTCCAGCCTGACGTGATACACACGGACCCGAGTTTCTGGGTATTGACCCATCATCAGTGTGTGACAACCACCGGTTGGCGCTGGGGAATGATTCTCAGTGCAAATATATATATACTTTTACCAGTGATGAAAAGTCAATGATTTCGAAAAAGTGAAAACAAGCAATAATACATCTCTAAGCGAGGTATAAACAGTAGCTGCACCACATCGTGAAGTATATTTTCCACCTAAATGTGGTTAACCCTTAAGGGTTGATGCTACTCTAGCTTGTAGCCCCAGGAAGACATCTCCTCCAGCTGGCTATTGACACACTATCTGTGCCCTATCAGTATTTGCAAAGGAAAGTCATAAATCTCATCTCCAACCTGACATGATACACACGGACTCGAGTTTCTGGGTATTGACCCGTCATCAGCGTGTGACAACAACAGGTTGGAGATGGGAAATGATTCTCAATGCAAGTATACATATACTTTTCCCTTTGCAAATACTGATAGGGCACAGCTGGGGCTACAAGCAACAGTATCATCATCCCTTAAGGGTCAGCTACATTTAGGTGGCAAATATACTTCACGATGTCGTGCAGCTACTGTTTATACCTCACTCAGAGATTTATTATTGATTTTTTTTAAAATGTTATAGAAGTTTAAAGTTTGATTATTTTTACCCAGTCAGTAAACAGGATTTGGAAGATGTCCTTTTGTGTGTAACTTCATGTATTGTCAACTCTAAACAAATGAAATATTAGCGGAATTCAGCTTTACGCACGCCATATAAACCCTCATAGATCTTTTTATATTCGACTTCAGAGAAAATTTCTCTACACTTGGGTATTCATATGATGATGTCAAAAACTATGCATGATTTATGACCCATTTAGCTATTATTACCTCCATCAAGCAGCTCATTTCCACCCATATACACGCATGCTGAAAATCGCCCAATTTCCCAAACCAACGCCGGCAAAAAAATAACCTCCTTGGCGGGGGTAAAAACAAATAACACAGCCATATGATTTTAAGAAAAAGAGAACCCTTTAAAAACAGGTATCATCTGAAGCAGTTCACAATCACTAGCCTCATCAGCAGCATCGCCATTGCTTCCACTTCAATCACATACACCGCCATCAATGTTACCATGACGGTTAACTTGACACTCACTTTCACCACCACAACCAGTATAAGCACTGCAATGCCACCATCACACAACTAACACTAACATCAACACCACTATTACCACCATCACCTCAGCATCACACATCACATCGCTCCTGCCGCCATTATAACCACCGATACTATTTTATGCTCCTCCCATACTTATTCCGACCATCGTCATCATCAACACTGTCTCTAAACGGCAACACCATCAAAGGTTACGTGGAAACGATGTGTTTTCAAGGGAGATAATCAAAGAACGTAACATTGTAATACTTCATGTAAAGTAAATATAACAAATGAAAAATCCTTCAAGAATCCATAGAAATTCCCGGATCACCACCAGAATTTCGTCATGTATTTCATGTGCCATTACCAACTTTTTCTGCAAGTTTCATTAAATATCGTTCACAACTTTTTGAGTTATTTTGCACACTGACAGACCGACGGACAAACCAACGCCAATGAAAACATAACCTTCTTTCTTGGTGGAGGTAATTATCATGTAAAATGTGATCCAGAAGTAACAGTGACACAGCAAGATCGAAACACCAGAAACTATAAATCTCCCAACGTTAACGAATGTGTTGAAAAACATATTGGCTGATACGAGCAGGTGTTTTCGAAAGGCGAAACAGAAACCCGATTGGATTTTCAGGTTCAAATCTGCAGGACATATATTATTAATTAACCTCATCAATTTTATTATTATCACTATCTCCGTGAACGTTCAGATTTATAATATTCTCTCTCTTTCACCAAACGTCGGCGTGTGCGTCACACTGTCTCTTGCAAATATGAATATAAGATCTTTCCGTGTGAGAGACACGAGGCACGCTTGGGGAGATTAATTGATATGATGTTGTATACAATTTGTTAAGTAGGGGCATAAATAGATGTGAAATATTTAGTCTTGAATTTATATATTACAAGGTCCTGAGAAAGAAACATTTATTAAGTCTCCAATGGTAAAAGCTAACCAAAACAAATATTTATATATGTATGTATATTTGTGTGAAACTCCATTCACGTTTGTGTGAGTATCGGTGTGCGAACACGTCTGTGTTTTAGTTTCTCATTGTAATAGTGTCTGAACGTAGTTATTTAGCCATCAATATCGTATGAAAAAGTAACCATTAAAAGCCATTGCGAATTATTGGAAAATATATGATTAACCAATCGGACGCAATCCGTTGTGCGGAGACGAACGCGTATGTTTCACTACTCCCATATATATATAGAAATATATATGCATGTGTATATGTGCGCGTGTGTTTGGAGGTGTGTGCGTATGTATATATATATATATATATATATATATGTGTGTGTGTGTGTGTGTGTGTGTGTGTGTGTATGTGTGTGTGTGTGTGTATGTGTGTGTGTGTGTGTGTGAGTACGCGTATGCATATAAATGTTTGTATGTACATACATGTAGGCACACGCGTATATATATATTTCTACATATTGACTTAAATGGGAGCACGGCAATATAGTTGTTAGTAACGTAGTTGGTACATATGGTAAAATCTCTACTTAGAAAAACTGTCTTTACTTATGTTTTAATACTGTTGAGTGCACAGGATATTCATAGATAGAATCGAGCTATCTGGCCGTCATTAACTCCGTATACACATTCGCCCACGCACAAAACATTGCAAACACTCTTTTCCCTTTCTCCATACATTCACATATAGCTATAGCGGCAATATCTATATCTATCTATCTATATATATATATGTGTGTGTGTATATATATATATATATGTGTATATATATATATATGTGTATATATACATATATATATGTATATATATACATATATATATATATATGTGTATATATACATATATATATATATATATATACATATATATATCTATATATATATATATATATATATACATATATATATCTATATATATATATATATATATA
>NC_069001.1:28607308-28609882 GCF_001194135.2 Octopus bimaculoides | reverse complement strand
TATATATATATATATATATATATGTATATAATATTCCCAAATATTTTTTGCAATGAAAAGCCCATTTTACCTGAAACGGAAAATTCGCTGAAATGCTAGCAAGTGAATTATCTCTATTCAAATCGCTCGGTAGCCATGAGATGATAATTAAACGAAAAACAGATTTTGTTTACACAGAGTCACCTCTCATTCTAGAGTAAGGAAACAATATTTGCACATATCTGGTCGCACATATATTAACAATTTATTTTGAAAATTGTAACGGATACTTCGTTTTCCCACACGGAGCAAATAACACCAAATATATTGCTCTTTGACACTTTAACATGGCTGCCAAATGGCTACTTGGATTACTTGTCATATGTTTAGCCATTCTCATATTCTGAACTGTTCGCTTAACATCCTTCAGTCTGTGAATTAGATCTGGATATCAAAAGTGGAAATAGGAACATTCTCGATAGAATGACCGAACTGAGATCAGAATCATTCGCGGTGTATTTCAGAGATCAAATAATGACTGTTCATAATTAATTAGATTCATTGTAGGATATGAAACATACTGTTTAATTCAGAAGTGTACGACAAACGTTTTATTGTGTTGCTAAACAGTCTAAGCACGTGGCAGTATATATTAATAAACACACGCGCACAAAATGACAAACCCGCATACATATACACACATATATATATGTATTTGTGTATTGTGTATATACATGCATATACAAATACATACATAAACGCATATGCATATATATATATATATATATATATATATATATATATATATATATATACAGACACATACAAAGAACATGCACGCATACACACACAAAGACAGATATGCACATACATAAATACGTACATATGTACGAGTGTGTGTGTGTGTGTGTGTGTTTGTGTGTGTGTGTGTGTGTGTGTGCCTGCGTGTGTGTTTATGTCAATGCATACAGCACATAGATAAATGGTTGAATAGGGAATACGATTTGCAAAAGGAGAACAAAAGAGACAAAATAATAAAACGATAGAAAAAAAATCAGACATATTTGATAAGCGAAATAGTGAATTCCATAAAGTAAGCTTAGCTGATATAATACAATGAAGTGTAGCATGACCTTGCAATATAACAAAGCTTTTATTGTAATGGCAATAACGATTATCAAAAATAGTGTAGAAGGTGTATATGACATATAATATTCGTCGTAGTAATTTAATTACCCGCGCCGCTTGAGTTTCTGCTTCAGACTACGTGGAAGTGTATATTTTATATATGTGGTTTTAGTTCCTGAGTTTATGTGGAATAGAAGGTGTCTGAGCAGATGTCTGTGATTGGAAACTTAGTGAATCACACCAACATATTTCAACGATATGCACACATACATCTGTGTATATGTATGCATATAAATGACATATGATATAGGTGGTAGATATATGCATACATATATACATTTGCGTGTGTGTATGTGTGTCAGTGGAAATGGATATATATATATATATACTCTAAGGAAATATTCTAAAAGACTTCAGATACTCGTCCTGCCTTGGTTTTTATTGTATATATAAATAAACCAAATATATATATATATTTATATATATATATATATATATATTTATATGTATATATATACAGGTATATATGTATATACACATAACTATCTATCTGTCTATATATCTGCATATTACTAGATTCGTGTATTATACAAGCACACTCCCGTGGACACATTTATCCACATGGACACCCACCCGTATCTACACAGATGCACAAAGATGTACGAACTCACGCACTACGAGACACTGTCAGACGCATATCTTTAAGTACATGAATATTTTTACTTATGATTATGTGTACATAGGTATGTATATGTGTGTGTACTTCCGTGCGAGTTTGTGTGTGTGTGTGTGGGGGGGGTGCTAATTTGTGTGATTTTGTGTGGTTAGAAGTCTGTATACCTACAATCTGTGTTTGAATTCGTACGTCTTTTGCTAAATCTAGATATTTTTTATGGATATATATATCCCAACGGCAAGATACCATTAGCATTATGTCCTATTCAATCAAGCTATTAGTTAACTGGCTTACAAAATTATCAGTAGGCCCTCATTAGTAATCTGTCTGATTTTCTCCTATCAATCAATACTAATATTTATATACATACATTATTAACACACACTTAAGTACGAATATACGCTTCAGCATATATGCATGGCTACATTGTATAGGTATATGTGTTGTGTACGCATATGTATATAGATATCTATGTATTTATCTATCTATAACTATCTATATATATATATATATATAGTCATATACAAAACTGTGTATATATAAGTATGATCGTATGTTCGTATTTGTTATACGTATTTATTGTAAACTTACTTCCAAAAGTTTACTCTAGTTTTATCTAGTGAATTATCAGTTTGCTATGAGGCAGTGTTATACTATGCCTTTTACTTGTTTCACTCATTGGACTGAAAGCTATACTGGGCGATCCGCTCGAACAGTTTCGTACTTACTGTTAAGCCCTGTACTTATTCTATTGCAAAATTACGAATCCGTAAAGGATCCAATAACTGCTG
>NC_069001.1:28594808-28602308 GCF_001194135.2 Octopus bimaculoides | reverse complement strand
CCATGTAAACGCTAAGCAGCCACCAAACTGCTTCTAATAAACGAGTTGAGAAGTAAGTGAAGGAGAAGCACAAATTAAATGTAGAAATATATATTTATTTATAGGAAAAAAAATGCCTGAAAAAATGGATAAATCACTGAGGACCAAGTCACAGTTATTCGTTTATACGAGTTCGTTTTAGTGGGCAAAGAAATTATAGTTCACGTCTTTTGATCAAACGAACGCGTACGAGGAACTGGTTGAATCATTAATTTTGAGCGCCTGAGTAAGTAATACTGTATTTATAGCTTGTATGAATGTGATTGTACGTCTCTGAATGTGTGAGAGAGAGAGATAGAGAGAGAGAGAGATGAAAATAAACAGAAAGAGCGAGAGAAAGGAAGAAATTAAGGTGTGCGACAGAGTGACTGGTGAGTGAGTGAGCGAATGAGTTAGAGAGACAGATACAACTAATGACTATGTGGTACACACACAAATATATTCTTTTCTATTCTAGGCACAAGACCCGAATATTTAGGCGAGCGGACCAGTGAATTAGATCGACCCCAGTACGCAACTAGTAATTAAGTTATTGGTCCCGAAAGGATGAAAGGCAAAGTCAACCATGGTTGATGTGGAACTCGGAACGTAAAGACAGGCGAAATACCTATTTCTTTATTACCCACAAGGGGCTACACACAGAGGGGACAAACAAGGACAGACAAACGGATTAAGTTGATTATATCGACCCTAGTGCGTAACTGGTACTTAATTTATCGACCCCGAAAGGATGAAAGGCAAAGTCGACCTCGGTGGAATTTGAACTCAGAACGCAGTGGCAGACGAAATACCGCTAAGCATTTCGCCAGGCGTGTTAACGTTTCTGCCAGCTCGTCGCCTTACCCCCCCCCCCCCACGCATATATATATTAACAGACAGACACACACACACACACACACGTACACAACAGTGTATGTCTCATCACTCTCTCTCCTGCAAAGTAAAGAAATTTCCCTTGTAAGATTGCAGTATGAATTTTCATATACCAACGCAATTATTATGAGATAAAAGTGAAAGAAAGTAAGAGAAATAGGGGGGATATAGAACGAAAGAAAGAGAGACTGCGTGATATCTACATAGAGAATGCAATGATCGTGAGGGATTAGATTAAAAGAGAGACTGAGGATAATAACTGGGAGAATACCGCCTTGATGATCCTACATGGCGTTCAAGATAATGGCCTTGATAAAATGTAGGTCTGTCGAATTCACAAGAATCAAAGGATGAAGATATGAAGAATTTGGTAACGAAGAAGTGTAAATTGTGTGATTAAGTTAACAGTGGATATTTATTTCGTGAAGAATAAATTAGTTTGTGTGACATAAACGTATATACGTAGATGTTACACATATGCAAAATGACGTATATATAAAGACGCATGGCATACGAGCACGCGTAAGTTTTTATTGATATGTTTGTGTTTGTGTGTATAACTGTCTATCTCACACTGTCACCTCTCTTTTTCTGAGTTGCTGCTCTGTATCTGTCTATCTACTTTTTATCTATCCATATATTTACATATCTCTATCTCAGTGAATCTCGATCAATGTTCCTTCTCACGCGCTCCATGTCTTTCTACACACATACATATATGTACGTACAGGTACGGTAACAAGTACATACATACCTGCACAGACACACACACACGCACACTTATAGAAACATATATACATACTTCTATTAACGCATATGCATACACTTATGTACCATAAGAGCTAACTTTTATTGGCAATTTTATATTAGGAAATTAATTTAAAGATTTAAAGAGAATAAATCAAAGACTTCTTAAATGTAGTAAAGCTGTGAAAACGATAACGAGGAAATTACTTTTAATTGTAGCAGCTTTATCAATGAATGGAAGAAGTCTGACTCTTTTAAGTATGCATCTTTTAATATAGAGAACATCATACAGATTGGTTAAAGTTATTCATACACAGTACTGAAGATAAATAGGAAACTTAGCAGTTCTGTTCAGCTAAGAATATTCTTATCATTGTTAAGTCTGCGAGCTGGCAGAATCGTTAGCACACTGGGCAAAGTGCCCAGTGGTATTTCGTCCGTCTTTATGTTCTGACTTCAGATTCCGCCTAACTCAACTTTGCCGTACATCCTCTCGGGATCGATCAAATAGGTACCAGTTAAGCACTGGGGTCAATGTAATCGACTTACACTCTCGCCAACTTGCTGGCCTTGTGCCAAAATTTGAAACCATTGTTGTTGCTGTTGTCTTTCTTCTTCTTCTTTTTCTTCTTCTTCTTCTTTTTCTTCTTCTTCTTCTTCTTCTTATTACCATTATTATTATTATTAACAACTCCGCCTTAGCGAAGGCGGAGGTATTGTTTTCAGTCGTGTTTGTTTGTCCATGGACAAGATATCTCAAGAACCGCTGGATGGATTCGGATGAAACTTTCAGGGATGTTTGACCTCGAGACTGGCACGAACTGAATTTGATATCGATCCGGTACCGGCCACGGATTCTTGATTATTTTTCCTGTTTTTTTACTTAATTTTTGAGAGCGGTCGGGTTCATTTTTAGTATTCTCGTTTGTGAGAGCAGGCGGGTTTATTTCAGATATTCACGTTTTAAAGATCATCTATGGATAATCGACGGGCTTCTTTCAGTTTCCGTCTTCCAAATCCACTCACAAGGGTTTGGTCGGCCCGAAGCTATAGTAGAAGACGCTTGTCCAAGGTGCCACGCAGTGGGACAGAACCCGGATCCCTGTGGTTGATAAGCAAGACGCTTACCACACAGCCACCCCTCTTGCCCTTCGTTTGACATTTTGGCATTCTTTGAAAATAGTTGTGTAAGCAGATCGTTTGTAGTAATAATTCCATGTGTTAAGAATAATTTGAGAAAATGTTACCTTCATCTAAAATCCAAACGATTAGAAAAAATTTAGAGAGCAAAACACTTTTAAATATCTTTTAAATCAAAACATAAACGCACGTTTGCACGACGCTCATCGTAAAAAGGTTGTCAGTAGACACACAGACCAATTAACTCACATTCTGATACACTCATTTACAAATATCAGTTTTGCTGAGTTAAAATAGAAAATGCAGTAAATAAACATTGCTTTATTAACCATACCAGAATTTTTGCAAATGCAGAATTAAGAACATAACTTTGATGAAAAGTGTATGAGAATCTGTACTTTAACACAAATGTAGTAGAGAAAAACATCTGCGTCTCCCGTGAGTCTAAATAATCTAACAAAAGACCATTTAGTTACTGGCAAGATTCGAGAACAAGCCTCTATAAAAGAAATCAAAATAAACATAAGAGAAAACAAACCATATCTCATCGTAAAGCAGCATTTTCCCACGAAATGTTGGGAGAAATTATTAGGATTTCTTGTTGGTATATATTGTTCTTTGGGCAAAGCTGTAGAGAGATTATACATTGAGGAGAAACACTAAAATAGAAAATACAGAAGGCCCTTCACGGTTATTTCATGACTGGATCGTGCAAGGTCATTTATCAAAAGCTTAAGGATATTCAGTCAAAGCCCTGGGATATCCTCTACGTATACGTATCGACGATAATGATGATTATCCTCAGAGAATATTCAGCCAAATAAAAATATGAAATCGTGTTGTGCGTAGATATCCTAAAGAAAAGAAATGTTGTCAAATGCAGAAGACGAGTAAAAGAAAATAAATAAATAAATAAATATGAAATAAAAATACAAAGCAAAAGAAAATGCAAAAAACAATATAAAATGATATCCGTGTATTTGTATTTAGAAATGCCGGCTGCATAGCAATGAAAGACAATAACTGCTGAGAAATGCAAAGCAAAGAGAAATTAAAGAAAACAATACTACCATTCCATTAAAGGAAAATAGTATTTTGATGGTGACGACATTAGACTGAATAGAGAAAATAATCAAAGAAATGGCGACTGACAGAATCAGAATTATGGTGGAAATTGCGAAAAAGAATCATTAAAATAAAAAAAAAAAAGAACTAGAAAATCCTAACAATAAAAACAATATCATGGAGCAGCCAGTAACTAAAGTTGACGCATTATGAAAAGGAATGGAAACAAAGGATGAATAGTTTTACAGATTACATTAAAAGGAAAATAGTATGGATTGTTAAATTGTAACTTGGACTAAAAGAGAGGGTGTTTTATAATTGACATAACGAGAACTGCAGATGCAAAAAAAATAAACCGGTAGAAGTTTATAAGGATCAAAGAAGCAGCACAATTACTAAGAGACACAAAGCGCTGTTACCTCATTTACTGTCGATGCTTAAAATAACGTGGGTGTGATAGTGTAGAAACGAATAATGATAGTCTTGGCGTTAACTCTACATTTGGCAGAAATAAAAATGATTGAAAAATGTTTAGAGTTTTGTTTAAATACGCGAGAGAGAGACAAACACCATTAAAGAATACGAAATATAGGCGGCCTATATATTATACATGTACATACATTTGCATACATGCAATTATACATTCATGCATGCATGCATACATACATACATATAGACATACGAACATGTATGGGAATGTGTTTAAGCATTTGTGTGTGTGTGTGTGTGTGTGTGTGTGTGTGTGTGCACGAATGTGGCTAAATACAGTCACTATTGATGCTGCTGCTGCTGCTACTCTTACTACTACTAAAGCTACTACTACTACTACTACTACTACTACTACTACTACTACGAAGAAGAAGAAGAAGAAGAAGAAGAAGAAGAAGAAGAAGAAAGAGAAGAAGAAGAAAGAGAAGAAAAAGAAGAAGGAGGAGGAGGAGGAGACATCTTATGCATGTCATATGCGTACAGGAGCCAAATATGTATTGGGACAGTAACTTAGTGTATTACATGTTCAGTGACTCACAAATATATAAATTATGTTTGACACGTATGACATGTTTATGCACATAAATATTGGGCCACAGTACCAATATTATACAGGCAGCAGGTCCAGTTTCTGTGAGAGAAAATATTAAAATGATTACGTGAACTGCTTTTATATTGGTGGAGAAGATCCAAAGTTTCAGGATCTTACACGCCTATTCTTTCATTTGTATTAAAGATTTTGATGTATTCAGAATGGCTTTATTTTCGTTCATTGATTAATAGAGCGTAGTTGAATAAATACAAGCTTTCCATTCCATAAGATTCTGTATTCTTATTTTACGGGCCATAGAATCGTTTGATAGCAGCTTTCAACTCATTGCCTGTGAGTGTCAGCATTTGTTTATGCATTGTATTGTTCAGTTTTCTGCATATTCAAAGTGAAATTCCATACACTTAAAAGCGTTGTAACGCGTCTGTGAACAGAGTTCGTAAGAAGAACCGTTCTGTGGTTTCATGACTTATTTTGGATAACTAAGCTTTAGAATTTTAGCTGCTAGACGATTTGAAATAAACGACTCTAAGTATGAACTAAAATAGCTTTGAACAGTCTCCAGGCTTTAGAAGTTTTAGCAACTCTACTACTTTGACATAATACGTTAACATCAAATCGATAAACACTGAAGTGAGACCACTAAGATTCTAAGACATAACATAGCTACGATTTCAAATCAAGATTCTATAAATAATAATATCGATTTCATTGTCTTGAACATAATAGTAGTTACTCCTCATGCTATAGGGTCACAGTTTTTTTTTTTGTTATTTTTATGCGGAGGTTGGTGCGATATGAACAAAATTTGTTCTATGTTTCTTTATAAATTAAAATTCACACATTAACACAATTTGAAAACAAAATTATTTTGTATAATGTGAACTGTGAACACATAAGGACAAGATCAAATAAGTAATCGGAAGTTTTAATTGTTCGGATAACAATATTATAAGTAATCATTCAACAGAGATCAACTACTAAGAACGATGTTGTATTATGTTAGTGGTTCTCAGCCATTTCATAACCATTTCTCGATAATTTTCTACCTATGAACCACTTACATTTCAGTTTTACTCGGCCGGACCGTCATAAACTTCTGATGTTAAGGTTTTGTAATGAAAAATAAGAACTTGTAAACGAAAATTTTTTTAATGTATGTAATGTATATACACATGCACATAGTCATATATATATATATATATATATATATATATTGAGAGAATATGAGAGAGAGAAAGGCGCAGAAAGAGAGAAGGAGACAGGCAGACAAAACTGAAGAATGATAGACAAATACAATTACTTCGGCAGTTTTTAAGGAATTGTTTCACCGTTAATTGAAATATCGTGGAGAGATGCATACGGTAAATAACTGGTATCAACAACAACAATCCTTTAAACTATAGGCACAGAGCCTGACGTTTTGAGGGAGTGGGTTAGTCAATTATATCGACCTCAGCACTTAGCTGGTACTTATTTCATCGATTCCGAAGGATGAGGTAAAGTCGATCGCGGAGGAATTTGAACATGTTAATTTCTTGAAATGGCTGTTCCGTAGATCAAATGAACAGGAACCCTCGACATTATAACCAAGAAAGTGCCAGATTTTTTTTTTGTTTTACGTTGGCTATTGGCTACACACATACGTGTGTGTGTGTGAGAGAGATTCGAATGCGAAAATTTTCTAGCATTTTATATAACCCCTAATCTATCTTTCATGAATGCTTTCTCAGCCAAGAACATTTTCTTCATGCAATACGACGAAAATTACCAGACAGTAGGGAGTAATTCCAAAAGAATTTTCGCTTCTGTTTCTAGAAGAATTTTGACTTGTGTTTCTGTCCTCTATCTTAAAGCTACGTAGGCAGAAAGGAATAAAAATCATTTAAGAGATTTTGGCTGTTTTACTTTTCACCTTTCTTATTTCCTTTCTTTCTCTGTTATTTTCTATTGTCAGGAAGTTCCCTTAACTCAAACTTCTTTAATAAATAAAAAGAAAGCAAATATGCCTGTCATTTGTTGATTCAGTTTCTCAGAACTCCACATGAAAGTTCATGTCTAACCAAATGTTTTTGTATTAGATTATTTTATTTCCATCTTCATTTACTTCTTTGCTTTACCTTTTAACCACTCCACACATGTAACAAGCATGTTTTTCCTGACAAAAATATAAACCTTCTCAGCAGGGACAATTGTTTAGTTTGGTGTGATGTTGAATAGCAAAGAAACAGCATATATTTACATATTTATTTATTTATTATTCATGTATGTTTTTCATTTGCTTATTTCTTTATTATAACTAATCCCCGCTGTTACGGCTCTTATTTGAATTTCATCATTTTCTACTTCCATAAAGGTTATCGGTAAAACATAAGGCTTGGTGTTTTTTTGTATTTCTTTTCACTTACGTTATCCACAGTATTTATAGTAGCGTGTTTTATTCACAAAATTCTTCACATGTACACACGCGCGAAAATAACACACGCACGTCCCTACGTTATATATATAAATATATAAATATATATAAATATATATATATATAAATATATATAAATATATATATATATAAATATATATATATATATAAATATATATAT
>NC_069001.1:28588776-28592185 GCF_001194135.2 Octopus bimaculoides | reverse complement strand
ACACACACACATAGTTATACGCAGTGGCCGACTGGCCAGACTGCCAGCTTGCTCGATGGAAAGTGGGCCCTGCGCCATTAGAATCCATATATGGGGACCATGTTAGTACCTAAGGGGCTCATCCCCTCAAGTTTGTAAATTTTCCATTCACTCCTGGAAGAATGCATTAATTATTTCAGCCTGACTGCGTTTGTAGTCAGTTGAAAATAATACTTTTAACAAAAAAAAAAAAAAAAAAAAAAAAAAAAAATTAAATCATAGCATCGGAGCTGCGAGTAGGTCCCCTTAGTCTCCTGGCAACCAATATTTTTAGACCCAGTCGACCATATATCATATATGTATGTATATAAACACACTCATACACATATATATGTATATAAGAAGAAGAATTTTCTCATTCAACTACGGGGACAATTGCAAGTATTATTGTTACTATTTTTATTATTATTATTATTATTATTATATAATGTTTTTTCGGAACATACTTTATTGTTTGCGCCAGGCATCACAGTTATCTATAATGAGAAAGGATAGCTACTCTTCTTATTGCCAACCGAGTAGCATGCAAGCTTACTCTACACATTGCTGATGAGATCAAATGGGAACAGACATGTACACATTTACTTCTCTTGCATGCAAACAAAGATCAGACTTCCCACTGACGAGGCATGTCAATTAACTCCGTATAATTAATTATTAATTCCACGAAAGTGATTCTAATTTATTTTAAGAGTCGTTAAAAATTGCCATTAGCTGTTTGCCTTCTCTCATCAAACAAGCGATTCATTTAGATTAATTAGACTAGAAAAAATTCTCGGGTATGTAATTAATGAATTCTCAATTACCAAACTCATGATATTGACTATTTCATTTACATCCTTTTACCCACGTTTATTTTAATTTTTGTTTTGTGCCCATATGAATGGACATATGAATGTGCCCAAATGAATGTGTATAATAATGTGCCCATTAGAATATGTATAGAGCACCTATCCATATAGATGTATAGGTATATTATAGGCTAATTTGATACCTCTGTATCGTTAATATGTGCGTTTAAATGTGTTACAGTATACATTTGTAATAAGGAAAAGAGTTCCACGCTGATGGATTCCTGATAGTAAATAAATGATAGAAACTCAGAGTAGAGTGTCAGTTAGTGTTTCTCTTTACTCACGATACCTGATGTTTATGATTATATAAACAACCCAGCTTCTTATTTCGGAACTAGTGATCAAGAAATGTAGACACCTCTAATGAGACGCCATTAAGGGACAAAAATCAATTTTTAAAACTACACATAGATTTCTAGATTTGGCGTACTTTTCTGTCTACTATTTATATTTGTCTATCTATACATCCATCTACATATGCATACGCACATGCGTACCTGTATACAAACAAACGCACGCACGCACGCATGCACACACACACACACACTCACGCACACTACCACCACACACTCATATATATATATGCATGTAAAGTGGCTTTCGGCGAGGTGGGACCCAGATGATCCGATCAACGGAACAGCTTGCTCGTGAGATTAACGTGTAAGTAGCTGAACATTTCACAGACACGCGTACTCTTTCACATACTTTACGGGGAAATTCAGTGTGATACTGAGTCTAACAAAGATGGACCCTTGATGTCCTGGGAGTACCCTCTCTCCAGCTGAGTGGACTGGAGCAGCGTGAAATAAAGGTGTTATGCTCGCAACTCAACGCCGGGAATCGAAATCATGATTCTACGATAGCGAGCCGAATACTCAAGCCACTAAACCACGTGTCATCACACAAACACGCACAAACACACACATACACACTCAGATGTCTTCAAAGATTTTTTTTTCAAACTGGTTTCATCATAAAGCCGAGCAAAATCAAATCAAATACAACGAAATGGACTGGCAGTAGATGTAAGACCGCCACATCAGCGCGCGACAATAAATTTTGTCTGTGATAGGATTAGCGTAGCATTGAGAACGAGTTCTCAAATAGACACAAGTGTGAGAATGATCTAGATAACTGGATTTTGATGTTCTCTGGACAAGGAACTAATACATAATGATTATAGAAATTATTTACTACAAAGACCTTTTGATCATTTCAAAAAATATCAGAAAATTGAACAATACGACCTGATATAAAGTGATAGTTATAGCTATGAATTGTCAAACTGTGGTATAACAATCGTTCCCTGAGGCATGATGTACATTTAAATTTATGGTGTGGAAATTTATGCTATTACAATAGACAAAATATATATTTGCAAATGAAATGTAAAGCATACATTTGTATTTGGCATATAATTCTGAAAAAAAGGGTTCTTTTATCTGATTTAATCCAGCAAAAGTCTGTCGTAAATAAGTTGGCTTGTTTTATTTTAACTTTCCTCAAAACGAATATCCCAAGAACAAAGCGAACGTACTAGATACGGAACTGTGCTCCTCTTCCATATATATATTTATATATATATATATATACACAACCGGAATGAAATTGAAAGAAAATGCAAAGAAAAGGACTTTATTAAGAAATTCAAACCCACTCTTAACAAACAATGATTAAATTTATCTTACTTGGAGCTTAAAAATCTTATCCCTATAACTAAAACACAAAATTCTCTCAAATGTCATCATTTCTAAAAATAAATTTGGCATCTATTACAGTCTGTTAAAGTCTGTCATACCGACCATGATGAAATACCACAAGGTATAGAAAATACATATTCGCCTTTATATATTTAATCCTTTAATTTGAACACTCAATATTTCATATATTCAATAAGACATTCAATACTTCATTTCATTGTACGATCCATTTTTATATTATATATTGTATATTCCATATTCTATATCCCACATTAATTTTACAACAATATAAATAAAACATAAAAAACAGACAGATTTGGAACTCTTTTAAACAAAATAATATATTCCTCTATACACGATCATACAAAACCCCTTTTTTTGTATTTATTTTTACTCACATATATACATATATATATATAGTTTTCACGATAGAAAATAGTTTAATAGTGAGAGAGAATGAATTATCGAAAAACGCCTTCGCTCAGGGAAAGACGTGAAATTCAATTTTATTAAGGGGAGAAGAAAAAATAAATAATAAATTGAAAATATATCTGCATGCCTTAGAGTTGAGATCTCATTTACTTTACAGCTGACTTGATTCACAACACTCACACATAGATCCAGAATCATGCATACGCACAGAGACATGCAGACGTATGCGTACATAAACATACATGCAAACACATACAAACACATGTATATACATACATATATGTATGTGTATTCATACACACATACGTATAGATATATATCTATATAGATATATGTTCTTGTGTGTGTGTGTATATATATATATATATATATATATATATATAT
>NC_069001.1:28584513-28587610 GCF_001194135.2 Octopus bimaculoides | reverse complement strand
AAATAGATCAAATTGTTTCAATCCCACAACACACACAAATACACATCACACACACATCACACATATGCACAGTTGTGTATGCGTGACTTCTACGTTAACAGTCTCGATATGTCACATGAAACATTTCATATGAACACATGAATCAGAAGGTCCTTTTAAATGCATTCTTGTAAATATGCACTTGATATGATCATTACGATGAAACGTCAGGACATTATATATATATATATATATATATATATATATATATGAGAGAGAGAGAGAGAGAGAGAGAGAGGAAGAGATAGAGATAGAGACCGACAGACAGACACAAAGAGAGAGAGAGACAGATATCAGAATAAGCAACAGTACATCTGGAGGTGATGCTGTACGACCGTTTCAAGCGGCTCCAATTAATTGAACAATACAGTCATTACATCAGTTTAAATGGAGAGCTATCCTCTGGATATTCTGTTGCTTATTTTGATTTTATTCACCTTATTTTGAAATTGTACGGATAATACCGCAACTTAAGTACCTAAATAATTTAAATCTCAATTATTTTGTTTAGATAGATAAATAGATAGACAGATAAAAGTGTGTGTATGTGTGTATTTCTTTTCTTTCTATTATGTTTCAGCCCAAAGGCTGTGTCTATGTTGGGATACTACCAATCTCATACATGCATACATACATATTTACTTACATGCGTTCGTGCATGCTAAAGTACTGAAATAAACTGGTTTTATATTAAGTGCCGCCTCATCTAGATATATTATCCACATTTTGTCTTAGACGACCTGAGCATCTATGTCCAAAACATTCATTTCAGACCTAGAAAATCATACTTGGTTAATTACATAGACATTCGTGAAAGTGAAAATACTGTTCCTTAAATCCCCTTATCTCAGCAACATGTCCTTTCAACCTCTTCTGTTCTGCAATATGCCTACTACAAATGCCTAAATATTGATGAAAATGTATCGAACAAATTTATTCTTCAGGAGATCCAAATACAACCCAAAACTAATGCACCAAACACACAAGAAACAGCTAACCGATATTTCTTCTTATAAGACAATATACTACACTGCATTTGCATACACATGCACGTACTAATAACAACATTTGGAATATACAACAAGTCTAAAAATGTAATCTATATCATAGACAGCATTTTAAGCACGGATATATTTCCCGTAAGCTAGAGAAGGATGACAGTATTAACGTTAAACATAAGGCGGTGAGCTGGCAGAAAGGTTAGCACGTCGGGTCATATGCTTAACAGTATTTCGTCTGTCTTTATGTTCAGAGTTTAAATTCCACCGTGGTTGACTTTGCCGTTTATCCTTTCGGGATCGATAAATTAAGTACCAGTGGTGTGCTGGAGTTGATCTAATCGACTGTCTCCCCTCCCCCAAAATTCCGGGCCTTATGCCTAGAGTAGAAAAGAATATTAACATTAAATATATCTTCTCCTGGACAGGAAAACACTACGTCACGTTACATCTTGAATGTTATGCTTTGCAGCGCACGTGTAATGATATCTACAAAATATCACATGAGCAAACGAGGCATGGAATCTCTGAAATTTGTAATATGCAATTGAAAGTGTCATTAATGTCACTTGTCTTTGGAGGACAAAAAATATAATTAGACGCTGTCTAGAAATGTCAAGATTGTACATCCCACTGTCACATAATGTCGCTAATATAATATAAAATGCCACATGCTGAAAAGACTAACTGCGACACATATAGATAGACGCTCTGCTATGAAATACATATGTATCACATCATGGAATATTGCCTGAACATTCCAGTCAAAATTTCTATTAACTGAAGACATAAAAGTCCTCAACTAGTTATTTTGGGGAAGTAAAGAAATGTCCAGTCGATTAATAGAAGTTAGTTTCTCTGCAGATGTGAATAGCTCTTCCAAAGTTAGCGAGATGGAGAATGCTGTGGATAGCTATTTCGAAAACTGAAACCTATTTACTTTGATTTTAAACATACATTTTTACTAGTAAACTTTTGTGCTCTCAGTTGTGTTAAGAAACCAAAAGCACCAGTGTATGGATATAGAGAAATTATGGTGAAATGCTAAAGAAGTTTGCTTCGCAATCATGATGTTTCGGTTTCGATTCATTATGAGGCATGCTTGGAAAGAGATAATCTTTACGTACATTAGTAAACTCATTCTTCGTGAAAATTGATTGGCGGACTATACCTGTCATTAAGCTAATCAAGTTTGTTCTGTTTTCCCGGATATTATTTTAATAGGTTTCAGTATAGCTTTCGAAAAGTGCCTCTAGAATGTTCGGCTGAGTACATGATAATCCAATCAATTTTAAGTACTAATTAACTCAGTATCAGAACCACAGTGGTCTGGACTTGTGACCGTAATCCATATTTGCAAGTGTGTTTAACATATCAGTGTACACACACACACACACACACACACACACACACACACACACACACACACATATATATATAAATATATATATATATATGTACGTATGTATATGTATGTATATATACATATATATATATATATATATATATATATATATATATATATATATATATATATATATATATACATATATACACATCGATATACATACACACACAAACATATATATATATATATAAATCATTTGTATTAATTGAAAAATGAAGCTATATATATGTATATATTTATCAGGCTAGACTTCGAATTTTGGAACGAAACAGTCATTTCAACTGAAGGCTAGAAACACAAGATCGACCAATGAATATGTAGCTTGCTTTCAGCTATATGTAGTAGTAGTAATACGGTTGATTTTGTGAATACGTGGAATATAAGTGAAGACAATAAGTGAAGATAAAATCCACCTGCCTTACAACTAGTCAATAGAAAAGGAAACGAAAATGATACTTGCACGACATGGAACAATATAAATGTGACTCAAAGAACAATGTCTATCAAGGCAATAATAGCAATGACTGTTACTGCTGCTACTGCTAATGCTGCAAACACTTTTGCGGTAATCGTAATGGCGCCTATGCAATAATGTGTCAGTATCAAATAAGCGATATATATATATATATATATATATATATATATATATATA
>NC_069001.1:28581435-28584413 GCF_001194135.2 Octopus bimaculoides | reverse complement strand
TATATATATATGACAACAAGTGGAGAAGTTGTAAATATATGGCCGTGTGATTACGAAATATGTATCGATATTACGTTGTTTCGAATTGAGTGAACAGCACAGCATGTTGGTTATGTGTCTTCTGCTGTAAATGTGTGCTGATCAAAATTTGGCAAACTGTAACTACTCCTGCAAAAATTACACCCTTTACGTTAAGATTGGAACTTCACTAATCCACATAGCTCTCTACTTAGCTTATTAAGAAAAATAAATAATTGATACCTTGACCTAACTATGTATTCACTCTCCATTTGCACTGTTGAAAATATAGAATTTTCCTTTAATTTTAGTACAGAATTGTTTTCGACCACGAAAGTGTTAACAACACTTAACAAAGTATCCAAGATGAAGGAAGATCGTACGTCTTTATAATACTTGACATTAACATAACTCCCGTTTGATGTCTCATTTCAAACCTACGTAGCACCAAAATACGTTCTACATTCCCTTTATCCACTGCTTTACATCGCATAATTAGTAACTTATTTTGTTCTAAACTGCAAACTGTATCGGCCATCTCACCGCAATTTCTAATTCGTTATAGGAGGAGTGTATTGCATACTTGATAAACCAAGTATCATTTATATTGTGCTCGCTAAAGAGGACGCATCCATGATTGAGGCTAACCAACTGTATGTACAAAGATCATTTGGGATATCACTACTATATCACACGCACACACAAACACACAAAACACATCTGTTTATTCATGTATGTATGTATGCATGTATGTAAATGCATCTGCATTGTTATATAAATTTCATTTACTCCCGTTTCGTATCAAATTTGTATAATTTTCTATTCACGAGGTTTACTTCCCTAAGTCTGCACACACAAATCTACAAAACGACTTATGCATACATATGTATACGTATATACCATTACATATGGAAAATATGTTGTCCATTGGCTTTTTATACATGCTGGGCCACTTGTAGTGAAATTTTTAAAAGTTTGCTACCCTATATGATTTTATTTACATGAATATATATTCATAATGTATCTACATATGTATATATACACGTACATATATATATATACATATATATGAATATATATATCTATATATATATGTGCGTATATATTTCATATACCCATTTATATATGTTCTTGTGTGTGTGTGTGTGTGTGTGTGTGTGTGTATCTCTCGTTCGGTGTGCTTTATAAAATCTTACCTGAAATACATATTTATATTTTACATTCATCATGCATTGCGTACTTCCGTACATTTCCTTCTTACACGATTAAAACTACTACATATATTCTGTTATGCATATCAAATATATACTCTATATTTCGTTTGCATAGCGATAACAATTATAATGTTCATTCTTTTTATAGACTTTTCAAACTTGCTGTAATGGCATGCAAATGAAACCTAATAATTTTCCCTCGAATATTAAATATGATTAATTATTTTTTCATTGTAAACCCATATAATTCCCGTTAAAATCCCATAATTACATCCGTCCAGTTTCACACTAATGCGATCGTTTCGGTTTATAGAATTTCTTCATTCTGCTGCTTACATATTAAATGTAATATGTCTGTGAATGGGTGCTTAATGCATGTGTATACAAGTGCAAGAATACGCATTTATATTCATCCGTCCGTACGTAAGTACATGCATATACGTTTACGCGTGAGCATGCATATATATATATATATATATATATATATATATATATATACATACACATATTTAATATAATTATAGTACTTTCAAATCATTAATCAAATATCTTTTGTTATAGATCCGGGATCCCGATGTACGATATGATATTCTTTATTTAGCATGGGCGTTAGAAATTTCTGGGATATTTGCATGATGTTTCCGGTATAATGCGACAACATTTAAGGGTTCCAACATTTGCTTGCTCTTTATTGTGAAACGAATTTCTTCTGAGTCTGTGAAAATGCAAGCTACATTAATAAAATGTCCTACTGATAATTTTGTGACAAATGTTAATGGATTAACATACTACATTATGGTAAAACTTTAGCCATTAGGCCATTATTCATCTATTTTTTTTTTACCGCTTGCTATCTACAACTCATTTTCCAATGTCTTATATTAACGTAAGAAAAAAATGTTCTAAAAATTGCCTAGGAGTTATTTTATAATAGAATATCTAACCTTTCTGAAACTCAATAAATGTCTCTCCCCAACTTGTCAAGACAAAACGTATAAAAATTCTGCTGATTTATTTCGAACAGCGGTCATCGGTCTCCTATAAAAATTGTATCACATAAACACAAATACATCGCACATGCACTCACACACGAGTGTAAGAATGAATAAACATACATATATGTTGTTGTGCGCGTATGTAGACACACCCAACCACATGAATGCATATATATATATATATATATATATATATATATATATATATATATATACGCATAGTCTAAATTTGCATACATGAACACCAATAATACACACACGCACACACATATATGTATGTCTATCTCCGTATATATATATATATATATATACACGCAGGTGTGTATGTAGTTATGCATGTATGTATTTAGCAATATTGCGGATAACTTTTAATATCCAATTTGCTCCCATAAAATCTAAAATAAAATGTAGGATTTATGGAGGGTCAACGTTGGGAACCCAAAAATCACAGTGGAGACATACAAGAAAACCGAATTAAATAATTATGTAGGGTCGGTTTACGTGTATGTCTCCACTGTAATGTTTTTGTTCCCGGCTTTGACCCTCCATAAATCGTAAATTTTATTCTAGAATTTATGAGACCAACTGTCTTTGAAGACTCATATTGTCGTTGAATGCTCGAAATGAGGAGTAAATAGACAGCCGACTACTGATAAAGGTCCTTTCTCTGTTTTTACTCGTCATATTTTCTATTTTTTCTCGTTCTTTATGTATTTCATGTAATTTGCATCGTTCGTGACGAGCTGTATAT
>NC_069001.1:28571503-28581253 GCF_001194135.2 Octopus bimaculoides | reverse complement strand
TATACATATATGAAAATACAAAATGGGACAAGGACGCAAAATATCCAGACAGTTAGGTGATATAAAAAAGGGACAACAATACATCCAGATTGACGATACAAAGAAAACAAGGATGGGTCATTCGGAGTTCTCTTTCCTCAGCGGAGTTCCAGAGATTATCTTTGCAATTTCGGCTGATTATACTCGCGATTGCTCCAATCCGGCCAGCCCCAAGGAAATATTAAACTTTTCGTATGTAATTTGGTTCAACTATTAATTAACGCTTATATATATATATATATGCCTCATAATTTATCTGTAATGCACTATAAATATTATCCTAATGGGTTGTTTATTAATTCCACACATCACGTTAGGCTTGGTTTTCTACTAGTTAGTGTGTTTTTTATTGGACACTAAAACGTTAACTAATATATTTGCATTATTGCATTTAGCATTGTTGCTCCACATCCTGTTTGCGTCAATGAAATTCATCTTTTATTGATCCGATTTCTGTGAGCTGAATGCAATATCAGTAACGAAAATCTCCCGAACATCTATCAACTCTGCATGGGCATAAAACTTTACTTCGCCAGAATATTTGCTTTAGTCAGAAACATTAAAATATTGCACACAAGTGTCAAACATCAAAGAAATGACATTTGGCAGAGGATATCCTTTGATGATCTCAACAATCAATGAATTTATAGCATAATTCTGATGAAAAAATTGGTTACTATTGTTGAAATATCAAGTGGTATGCAAATGATACAAAGTTCCGCCTACGAAATCATGGACATCGAGCTTGGTCTTATAAAGCTTTATGCATTCTGGGCTCCAAACAATTACCCGAATTGAACACAAAATATATAGAAATTTGTCATAGGTTTGGTCGCCCTCTTGATGTTTACGAGCTTTTATCTACTTTACAAATCATGAACGGTGACGAAAGACCGAATCCACTGCAAAAGAACATGAAACGGTAACGAAACATAGTTTGTGTGTGTGACGGTACAATGTCTGCGATCATCTCTGTTAATTACTGGATGCAAGTATCGAAAAGCAGCAGGAAATGTAACATTGACAGTATGGTAGATGTGTGGGACTGTGATTGCAGATATAGCTGGCAGAATCATTTAAAACTAAAACTGCTCATTATAGCGAGATAAGACTTGGGAAGTTATGACAGGGAATCTCAGTTATACAATGAGGAATAATTTCCAAACACGTTCTTCTTATGCACAACAGCCGTTTTTCTGCTGCTCATTAAACTGTTGAGATTCCTCGGGAACTGAAATTCAACAAATAGAGACTGTAACAACAAATATGTAAAACTTTCTATGCCTCTTCAGATCAACTCCGGCAAAGTGCTCTTTTACCACATATTAAAATCTGCTGTAAGTGGTTTTTGTTTGGTTCTTCTTTTATCTCACTACTATTCTTATGGCATAATACAATGGATCTAGTGACAATATGGTCAAACTATATTGAAACTAAAGGGATCCATTCTACAAAATATTTATCTTATAAATTAAAACAAAACAAAAAATTCCCAGAAACTAAATAAATGACAAATGCATTGATTTTGAGTAAGGAACGTTTTAAAAACTTGAACAATTTTGAAAAATCCGTAGACTGTATTAATGGATTTTTGTCTAATCTGTTATACTCCTGTTATTATACATATTCACACTGAAAGGTTATCGATTTGTTTGTAATTTTTCTGTGTTATCACAAAAAAAAATGTTAAGTGTCCGGTGTTAATGCCAACAGTGTTACCAATGCGAAAACAGTTTGTTTCTCAAAGGCCGAAACGGTTTGGCAGGCCTGGACGTAAGCAAGAAAATTGTGTTTAAATGTATTACAAGTTACCTCGTTCGTTTCTCTAGCATTTCAGGCAATCTTCTGTTTTGATATTTCAATTTTTGAAAGGTGTTTACAGTCATAGAACATAGAGAAGGATTCTAGACAAAACTAAACTAAAATATATACACACAAATAAAGAATATATAGATATAGATATGTATGTGTGTACACGCGGCTGTCTGTCTCTATTTCCTTCCTCCCTCCCTCTCTCTGTATATATATATATATATATATACACACACAAACACATACATATATAGATAGAGAGACAGACAGATAGATAAATATGGAGGTCTATCTGTTCATTAATTTATATATAAATTTGTCTGCATGTGTGTATTTATATGTATGTGTGTGTGTGTGTGAGCGCACACTTTTCTTAGTGCGCGTACCTTATATACACGTATGATAATAGAAATATTTATAAAATATTCCAAACATGCATACATGTTTCCAATATTATGTAATGTAAACACACACACATACACCTAATATTAAACTTTCTTGAAGTATAACTTCTCTGTACTTCGTTAAATGTATTCAAACCTATGAAGAGAATTGAATTCTATGAGTGAGAATCATGTGTGAACTATCTATGACGTATTTGCAGTGTAAAAAAAAATATCTTGCATTTTCTCTAAAACACATTCCCGATAATAGATTTCAACAACTTTACAAGGATAACCACCTCTCGTACAAGTGACAGATAGAGAGATATACAATAATTGATATCGTATTCATTCATTGGCTTGCATCATTTTACGGCAGCCATATAAACCAATATAGGGTTTTTTTTTCCTGACTTGATCGTATCAGTATTAGTACGCATTTCAGTACATATATTAACGACTTGCATGTATAGAAACGTTGAATTATGTCCTTTCTTTGAATCGATGCAATGTGACGTATAGCTTTACACCACTACGCAAAACATACACACACGTACATGTGTGCATAAATGGCCTTCCATATTTTTACGTTCACTATCGATTCATTTGGGTATGTCAGTTCTACCACTAACATTCTCTTTGCTTTTTCCAAAAAGCTGTTTAGCTTCTTAGTTACCTCGACTGTCCCCCGGCACCCGAAGAGCCGACAGTGTGGAACATTACCTTAGTCATTATTATTACTATTATTGTTGTTAAGGCGGCGAAATGGCAGAAACGTTAGCACGCTGGGTGAAATGCTTAGCGGTATTTCATCTGTCTTTACGTTCTGAGTTCAAATTCGGCCGGGGTCGACTTTCCCTTTCATCCTTTCGGGGTCGATAAATTAAGTACCAGTTACGTATTCTTCATCACCAGGCAGCTCAACTTGGTGAACCTACGATCAAATGTCTTTCGCTGAAGATTATTTCGTCGGTTTAGGGGTTTGTATATTTATGTTTACTAATCAGTCGTTCTCTTAAAGTGCAATCTTCTCTTAAAGAGCGATCTGCTCTTGGAGAGCAGTTTGTTATTTGAGGGCAATTTCGTTGTTATGAGTTGCGTGTCGAGCGACAACCTATCAAGTCACTAGTTGGCTCATAAGTCGACGATGATGAAGATAACGATGATGATGACGACGGCGATGATTGGTTTCTAGCGATGCTCGTATATTGTGTAGTATATTATGTATTAACATGTATGAAAAGATGAAGAGAAATTGAATCGGTGAACGAATATCAACACGCAATGTTGATACACGATGGGTTCATTATAAGATATTATATCCACCCCCCACCCCTCATTTCCATATTTGACTTGTATTTAATTTTAGCTTTACTAGAACTAGTTACATGAACACAGAAGCTGCATGTAGTATTAGATAAAGTGGAGAAAGAGTTGGCGATTGCATTCGTTAATTTATTTAAAGTCGAAAAAGAAAAATCAATAATTTACTAAATATTTTAGAATGTAATTCTTTGTTGTTATTTTGTTTAGTTTTTTTTTCTCCCACTTTTCAAACAAAGATGAGACAAACGACTTTGGTTAATATTTCCTCGAATACATAATTTTCTACTCAGCCGACTCGAAATTTACAAAATATATTGTGCTCTTTCGACATTCTGTGGATATTACTAAAACACGCAGATTAATAGTGTGGAACGCACATTCTGCAGAAATTCCCATCTTAGAATTAGCTGCCTTTAATAATTAAATCGGTCAATAATATCGTCATTAAAATTTCATGCGTCTCAATCCGAGTAACACAAAGCAAACGTGCTTTAATTGTCTCATAAATATATAGCGTTTCGTAATGCTATAACAACTTGCTAGCTAACGATATTAGAAACTTTTGTTTGCCTGAAGATATTCTATCAGTGGAACACAGTGCAGTATTTCTACTTCACTGCTAATGAGGTTTCTACCTCGATTCTATTATCTTTTTCATCGAATATTTTCCTTTTCTTCTTTGTACGTTTTAAAATGTTCAGAGGAAATTGAAAACCAACGCAACCAATCAACATAGTTGTGGACAGTATTGTAATATTTAACTTCGCTCCAATGAGTTCAAATGCTAAGCTACACTTTTACTATTTCACATTCCAGGATCGATAAAACGAGTACCAGTAATGAATTGATTTTTAATACAACAGACTGTGCTATTCAGAGAAGTGCTGGTCTTTAAGCAAATGATATTCACTATGAAAAAATATATCAGTACCATAATCACAGACGATGGAACGTCGAAATTCTCCATTCAACAATATTCAGTTTTTGTGAATGAAGACTTGGTACATGATTACAATTTTATGTATAGAATTTATAGATCTATGTATCAACATGGACCATCCTGCTTTTAGAATGGTTGTACTATTAGTCTTGCAAAGGACCCTTTTTGTTTTTTTCTAATAGCCTAATTTATTCATCGCAATTCCTCTTTGTGGGCTTTACTATTTCACATTACAGGGTCGATAAAACATTTCTAATTCAACAGAATGTGTTAATCAGAGAAGTGCTTGTCTTTACGCAAATAACGTACACAGTGAAAAAATTTCGGTATCACTATCAAAGACGATGGCACACCAAAATTCTCCATTCCATAATCAGTTTTTGCGAATGAAAGCTTGGCATAATGTCCAGAGAGTTTATAGATTTATCAATCAGCAAAGACCAACAGCGGTTTAAAAGGTTTGCTCTAGCGGTCTGGTAAAGAGTCCTTGCTCTTTTGAAAGACAAGAAACGGAAAATAAATTTATTCACCGCAATTCAACTCTCTGGTTAAAAGTCAATATATATTTTAGCAATATGAGGTCAATGAGAATAAGAACAAGAGAATGATTTCACTCTTCATTTCCTAATGTCTTATTCTAACATTAAAAAATCAGGTAAACTTGAAACTAATCTTATAAAATTACCATTCAAAACAAGCTCACCTAGAAGGCACGTTTCATCGATTGCTTTTCCGCTGGGAATGGATACTGAAAGATTTTCAAAGTGTCATTTGCCCATTACTTGTAAACAAATTTAAACCTAAGTGGAGTGTGTGCTTGTGCACGCGTCTGTCGGTGGGTTACATCAGATTATTCAATCAGATTATTCAATCAGATTATTCAAATCTCTCTTGAACAACATCTACCATATTTAGAAGGGTAGAATTCTATCAAATATTTTTAGTATAAAATAAAAGGAGCATTCCGTCGGTCACAACGACGAGGCTTCCAGCTGATACGATCAACGGAACCGCTTACTCGTGAAATTAACGTGCAAGTGACTGAACAATCCACAGACACGTGTACCCCTAACGTAGTTCTCAGGGAGACTCAGCGTGACACATAGCGTGACAAGGCCGGCCCTTTGTAATACGGGTACTACTAATTTCTGCCAGCTGAGCGGACTGGAGCCACGTGAAATAAAGTGTCTTGCTCAAGGACAAAACGCGTCACCGGGAATCGAACTCACGACCTAACGATCCTGAGCCGAATGCCCAAGCCACTAAGCCACGCGCCTGTGAAAGCGCGTGGCTTAGTTATTTGCCCAGTTAGACGCCAGCACATTATCGAAATCATCTCGGATGTAAGCATTCGCCCCAGGTTTCCGGTTTGGGCATACTTTGTTCCTTCTTTCACATTTGTCTTGTTGATTATTAACAATGTCTAATTATTAACAATGTGTAATTTTCCAGACTAATGACGGACAAGAAATTTTCTCTAACTATTCTCGTCAATAACATTATTTTCACTCGATCTGCTAGGAGCAGTAGCCAAAATGTGCAAACTGCATCTTCATACTTAGAAATGAACGGTGCAGATCAGTTGTTCTCAAATTGAGTCCATATGACCCTTGGAGATCCACAAAAGAATTTGTTGTTAAAATTCATATGTAATAAATAGTTTATACTTCTACAAAACACAAATTAGTTTAATTTTTTACTACATTTGCTAATAATGTTTAATAATATTTATTGACCATACGACTTTCGTTAGTGCTAATTTGATGTAAACTCTCCCGACAAGAAGAACAAGAACAAAAAAAAAAACATTCGAACAAACATGACGGCACAAACAATGAGATTAAAAGCACCTTTCGGTATACAATTTCTCGGGAGAGTGCCCATAATCGCCACCAATTAATTCTCTTTGAATTAAAATCATAACAAGTCACATTGGACAGTATAGTTTTATATATTCAATGTGCTTGAATAGTCACGGCTGGAACGCGTTTTCTTTAAGCTTGCTCGATAGGAGCCGAACTAGGTTTCACCAAGCACAGCAACAATAATGCATCCATTGTACTGCTTCTTCTATTGTTCATGTTATCAATTACATCAGCATTAACAACAGTGCTAAATGATTACCAATTACCTCCCACCCTAACCTCTAACCCACATCAACACCCCGTATACAATGGAGAGAGATGATAAGCTCTAAAATGTGAGTAAGAAACCCTTAAATTGCATGATTACATTCGCTACTAAACTTGTGATAAATTTGGCATCTAACGTGTATGTATATGTGTGAACGTGTTTGCGTGTACCTGTGTTTCTGTCTTTCAGTGTATGTGAGAGAGAGAGAGAGATAGAGAGAGACAGACAGAGAAAGTGGGAGAGAAGAAATAAAAGAGAAAGAACGAATAAGAAGAAAAAACAGAGAAAACAAAAAGATAAGGGGGAGAACGAGAAAGAGAGAGAAGAGAGACACGAGAGGAGAGAGAGAAAGGGAAAAACATAGAAAGACGAGTGAGTGATCGCTTATGAATGTGCGTCTTTTGTGAGCGCATGTTAGAACATCTGATTACGATTTACATACGTATGTATTTATATATGCATGCTTTATATACACAAGTGGGTATGTAAAAGAGCGTTGTCTAAATGTTTGTTGGTATGCGCATGTTTCACAAACGTACGCATGTGTCTTTCAATATATACATCACTGCATGTATGTACAGCTATGCTTTTATGCTAATGTAAGTATGAGCCTTTTTCATATGCGTTTGTTAATTCGCAAGCATGTGTTTAAAAGAGCATTTCCATATCCATATGTCTGTAAGCGTACGTGTAGTTTAATTACATACACGAGTGTATACGTTAAAGTTTTGACGTGTTTAACAATACATATGAAATTATGCATGCACGAAGGTGGGGTGTATGTGTACAAGCAAATGGATGTGTGAGCGTGTGTCTGAGTGCGCGTGTTTGTGTACGATTCCGTGTACGCGCGCATGTGTGTAGTAATGTGTGGCAGCATCAACGCGTTATTAACACATCGCTTTCTGCTATTTATTATTTCCCTGATGTGAAGGAAACTGTGGTTGTCTTAATGAACGTGTAAATATTCAGTTCCATAAGTTAACGTGAGTAAAAATAATTATTTGTTCATACATAACTAAAAAACAAACTGATCTATGCGTGCGATTGCAAGATTGACACGCAAACGACACAAAGTCCACCTTCATATATACGAATATATATATGTGTGTTGCTTTGAGTCTGTATATCAATTATATATATATATATATATATATATATATATATATAAGAGACCAAAGAATAATAGAGTGAATAGAATATATATATGCATAAAACATATATGTGTATATATGTATATATATACAGATATATATGCGTATATATGTATATATATATATATATATGTGTGTGTGTGTGTGTGTACGTATATGATTAAAAGTAGACCACAATGATTGAAGCAAATGAAGGAGAAACAAGACACAATAAATGGCCACGCAGGAAAACAGAAATCATATATTTAAGCAATTTCTTACTATGACGGTGAATGCATCGATATCAGGAATTTCACTACTGTTTGACAGTCTACAAATCCAATAGTATCCAAAGATGAAGGGAATATAGAATGTGGCATAAATACATATTAAAGTCATTGAATGGGCCACCTGGTGCTGCTACAATTGTTGAAGCATGCATTCAACAGTATGTCAATGTTTGCTGGTATATTTACTTACCCTGATGAATTGAGAGTTACGCAACGTATTATGTACTTCATGTGTGTTGTGCCTTCTACATACCTGACTATATGTAGAAGATTTATGTCAATAGAAAAGTACATATTAAACTACTGTAGCAGAAATGCATAGCCATTCATCAGTTTTAAGTAATCTTTTACTCTTTTATGCTGTTACGTTTTTCAGTTTTTCAGTCATTTGACTACGGCCATGCTGGAGCACCGCCTTGCAGGGTATTAGTCAAAGAAATCGTCCCCAAGGACTTAATTTTTTTAAGCCTAGTACATATTCTATTAGTATATTTTACCGAACCTCCAAGTTAATGTGACATAAACACACCAGCATCGGTTGTCAAACTATAGTAGGGGGACAAACAAAGAAACACGCAAAACTTTATATATATATATATATGTACGACGCGCTTATTCCAGTTTCCGCCTACCAAATCCACTCACAAGGCTTTGGTTGGGCCGAGACTATAGTAGAAGACATATGCCCAATGTACCACGCAGTGGGACCGAATCCGGAACCATGTGGTTCTTACATATACGCTGGTGAGTGAATAAACGGAAGAAAGTCGGACTCAATATATTTGCCAGTTGTTACATAATTATCTTAATAACAATTTGATTAGGGTCAATGCAATTAAAAGATTCGAAGGCTTGCCAAAAGACACGAACATATCAGGCTCGTAGAACCGAATTAGGTTCTACATGTTTGAAAACTTAGCTTAAAGACGAAGCTTCGAAAAGAACCGAATCAAACTGTTACTTCATAATAATAATAATAATAATACTAATAATAATAATGTTTTGATATTTTGACACAAATCGAGCAATTTCGGTTGTGGAGGTTAGTCGTTGCATCCTCTCCACCAGTGTTGGACTGGTACTGATTTTATCGATGCCAAAATGATGAAAAGCAAAGGCCACCACGGCAGAATTAGAATTCAGAACCTAAAGGCTGACGAAATACTGGTTCGCATTTTGCCGGACGTGTTAACGATTCTGCCAGCTCACTGCTTTATTGGCTTCAAATATTCGCACAAGTCCATTAGGTTTGGGAGAGGTGTTAACTCGAATTAATCGATCCCAATGTTCAATTGGTAATTATTTTATTGACCTCGAAATAATGAAAGGCAAGGTCAACTCCGGCGGAATTTGAATTCAGAAAGCAAAAGCAGATGAAATACAGCCAAGCATTTTACTCGAATCGTTAGCAGGATTCTGCCAAGTCACCGCCTTAATAATCGTTTCGTCTAAAGGCACAAGGCCTGAAATTGTAGAGGAAGGGACTAGTCAATTACATCAACACCAGTGTTTCACTGGTACTTAATTTATCGACTCAGAAATGATGAGACAAAGTTTCAACCCAGAACATAAAGACAGACGAAATGCTGGCAAACATGTTGCTCGGCGTGTTAACAATTCTTCCACCTTACCACCCTCGTGGAATTGGAAATCCTCAAAACACACACACACACACACACACACACACACACACA
>NC_069001.1:28567501-28570944 GCF_001194135.2 Octopus bimaculoides | reverse complement strand
ATATATATATATATATATAAAAATTTATTTGTCGAAACTGAATACTTATCGTTGACATAAACAGAAAATGCAGCATCATTAATTTATTTAAAAATCATCTTTAATCTACACTACATTGTATATAAAGTTCACCAGGTTATAAGACATATATATATAAACTGTGATTGATAATAATTTCCACCAAAAAGCATAACAAATCCTATATAAATAAATGCTTATATACATGCACACGCACCACACGTACATATATATATATATATATACACACACCTATATGCATATATATATGTGTGTATATATATATATATATATATATATATACGTACATATATGAAAACACATGCACACGCAATGACAAACATTTATATAAAGAAATGCATTTTAAGAATATAGACATTTATATCCAGGAATACTTACATCCATTTTTATCTACGTACGTACACACACACACACACACACACTCATATATATATATATATGAACGCACACACTTATACACACACGCCCACACGCTACTATATCTCTCTCTCTCACACACACACACACATACACACACGCGCGCACACATATTCTTTTAGAATTGTCTGTCTGTTCGTCAAATAAAATATCATAGTTGAAATAGCTGAATGTCATGATTGATAATGCGTGGTTTATCACAAGACTTTTGTTATCGCAACGACATAAACATAAGGCTTCCTCCTTAATGTGATAAAGCGTTCCGTAGATTATATTGAAGAGAAGCGTTAGTGTCAGTGACTTACCTGTAGGCAAATAAAACGATTTTGCTACAGATTTTCAAACAGGAGTAATGTATTCTCTCATAAGATATGTTTAATATTCCTATCAGAATAATCGTTAAAGTTGATGTGACAACTATTGAGGTGTTAGACATATAAAATCGATAATTTATATGTATGTATGCATGCATGTGTGTGTATAAATATATGTATGGATGTATATACATATATATATATATCTAATATATAAAATAGAGATGTGTGTGCATTCGCTTATCACGTGAAAACGGCTTCACCAATTATTTCCATACTTGTATATATGTCTGTATATATTACATAATACATACACCCACGATGTATATGCATTTATAGGTATATATTACATGCACGCAAACATGTATACCTGCATGCGTGTGTGTGTATCAATGCGAATATATAAAATTATAAATGTCCGTTTGTGCGTTCGTGTTTATATACGTGCGTTTCTATGTTAGCGTTCGGTTAATATTTCTGTTGTTCAGAAGCACCGCGTTAGTTGAAGAAAGTGAGGTGAGTAACCAACGAGAGTTTTAAAAGCATTTATTCATCGATGTTCGTCCAATTACGGTAAGTGCTAGACATAATGGACAAGTCGGTTGTGGGTTTTAACACAGGTAAACAACACCACTGGATCAGCTAATATCTATTATCTACATTTGTATCACTGAAAGGCCGTTCACATCATTTATACACCCATAATCCCAGACACAGTAGTTAGTTTGCACATCCGAAGGAAAAGAAGGAAAAAAAAAACGGAATGAGGCGGGAACGTCATTATTCACAAGACCTGGAATAGTTATTTACAATAAAAGTTTTACAACTGAATACGTGTTGCTTTTGTATTCCACCTCAACTCAAGATTAGTGAAATTCCGATAAGGTTGCATTCCTCAATTTCCATTATTTATTTCATTGATGACGCTCGCGCGCGCACCCCGTGTGTGTGTGTGTGTGTGTGTGTGTGTGTGTGTGTGTGTGTGTATATATATATATATATATATGTGTATATATATATATATATATATATATATATATATATATAGATAGATATACACACACATGCAAACATACACACGTATACACTTGCATAAACACAAGCACACGCACACATATATATACACATGGAAACATACACACACATACTTGCATACATACAAGCACAAGCGCACACATATATATATATATATATATGTTTATATATATATACATATATACATACATACACACATACACTTGCATACACATTGGCACACGCACACACACATATATACACACATGCAAACATACACACACACACACAAATGCTTGCATACGCAGACACAAGCACACACACACATGCGCGTATATGAAAGAGGGAGGTAGTCAGGCTTTGGATAAAAACTGTTTATTCATCGCTTTCGTTCTTTAAGCTTTTCATTGTGAATAAATTTTTGTAGAAAATCCATAACTTTTGTATGGGAGTTACTTGGCAAAAAATGTATAGATGAATTTGTTGTCTTGGCAGTTGGGGAAGAGAATGTTTCGGAATGGTTATTTGGGAATTGTTATTTGAATACATATGTTTCTCCATATATGTATGTATAAGCGTGTAAGTATGTCGCTGTGTAGTGAATTTTTGAAGGCATGGTTAGAGAGAGAAGGGAAAAAAGTAAGGAAAAGAGAAAGGCAAAATCGAAGTTGTGTTTATTGGGTTTGTTGAAATTAATAACAGGTCAAAATTGTCAAATATTTTTATCAAATGCAATAAATTTCTTTTATTCATTGTGTGCCCAACAATATTTTCATGTTACCTAGCTGTAGAAAATAGAATCTATCAAATTGTTGGGGGAGGTTTTGCGAGTGTATGTATGTGTGTTTAGTAGTATATGTTTGAGCGTGTGTGTATATGTTTAAGTGTATACGTGTGGGAATGTATGTGCGTTATGTGTTGGTTGCTTAATTGGATTTTTCCATTAACAGTAAAGAGAACATTATTATTAATAATACCCAGTAAGAAGATTATTATTAATATCTGACGCGCTTCATATGGGAAACTAAGAATATATCTTTAGACATTTAAAAAACGTATAAAATTTGTAGCTACGAACACATGAGGTTTCCTTATTAAAACACATCCGTTTCTTTCTCTCTTTCTTCTTTTCATTCCTTTTCCTCCTATACAGAACCTCCAATACATTCACCACACACACACACACACACATATAGATTCAACAACTTCCAAGACATCCTCCTTCTAAACCCCAATAAACGAACTCAACTCCAGATGTTTTCAACTAGTACACACACTTCACATAGATATGTATATATATATATATATATATATATATATATATATATATAGAGAGAGAGAGAGAGAGAGGAAGAGAGAGAGACATATATAAAAATATACACACACATATACACACATATATATACATAGATGTATATACATATATACATAGATACAAATATATATACATACATACATATACACATAGATATAAATATATATATACATACATATACACAGATATAAATATATATCCATACATACATACATACATACATAGATATAAATATATATCCATACATACATACATACATATACACATAGATATAAATATATATCCATACATACATACATACATATACACATAGATATAAATATATATCCATACATACATACATA
>NC_069001.1:28563644-28567476 GCF_001194135.2 Octopus bimaculoides | reverse complement strand
ATATATATATATATATATATATATATATATATATATATACACCGTATGAAATGTCTCTGATCTATTGATGATCAATCCCTGTAGAGGCCGAAGTCCTTATCCAAATCCTGAATACCTCAGAAAATCTATGCACATATACATACACACACAGAACCGCACACGCGCATACACACAAACGCAATCACACGCGCACATTCATACACAAAAGCGTGCAAACACACACCCACACACACACAAACGCGCGCACGCAGACATGTATGTATATGCCTATACATATAACTTTTTCAGAAACCTTTTTACTAAAATTATATACGTTACCGGAAGAGCCATATGCGATAGGGAAATGTTATGCAACAGGTCCAAACAGAATAGGAAAATAAAAGTTGTGTTTACAGTTGATTATTTTCATTTTGAGAAGAATGAAAATGAGACTCACCTGTAAAGAGAAAGAAAAAACAAACAAACTTTAATTAAAAATTCTAAATGATATGTATTAATCACATTATATTACGTTGGTGATAATTACAAAAATAGTGACATAGACAAAGAAGGTAATAAAATGACTAGATAACATATTATCATCATGATATATCTTCAAAACGATCAACATAATGATAATTATGATGTTGGGGAAATTGTCTAGCGTCTATCATCATCATTTATACAGCAACATAAAGATCAAAGTCGCAACCGTCTCACTAACATAATCACCATCATCACATCATCATCATCAGCGTGATCATCATCATCATCATCATAGTCCTCCTGAAAGCACTATTTATTTATTTATTTATTTATTTAACCTTCGCATTTTCATTTCATGAACAAAACATTTATTAATACAACCTTCCCTGTTAATGTTCGAAGTGTATATTAGTACAAATTTATGAATTGCCAGAAATGCATGCTGTTGTGTATTAATTCGATATGTTTTATGTTCATTCACGAAGAGGATCGTTTAGAAATTAGCGTTGCTCAGTTTTGTGACAGGCATGAACAGGTCATGAAAATGATTATGTACATACTAATATAGTCATGTTAGTATTTAGTCACTATATATTGAAATGGTTTATCGAATGTCTTATTGTTACTTTCCTAGTTCATGTCATGAGTACTCTGTCCCTTATGATTTATCGATTAAATTTCGCTTTTAATAAATACTGAAGACGGCAAAATCGTTAACACACCGGGCAACATTCTTAGCGGCATTTTGCCCCACTTGATATTCGAAATTCAAATTCGGCCGGGGTCACCTTTGCCTTTCATCCTTTCGGGATTGATAGATAAAATATGTACCAGCCGAGCACTGGAGTCGATGGAATCGACTGACACAGTCCTCCGAATATGCTGGTAGGTTACCGCCAATAAAGTTTCTAACGATATTTTGTTTCTTATCGGCAGCGAGCTGGCAGAATCGTTAGCACACCGAGAGAAATGCTTAGTGGTATTTCGTCTGTCTTTATGTTCTGAGTTCAAATTCGGCCGAGGTCGACTTTGCCTTTCATCCTTTTGGGGTCGATACATTAAGTACCAGTTGAGTACTGGGGTCGATCTAATCGACTAGATCCCTCCCTCAAAATTTCGAGCCTTGTGCATAAAATAGAAAAAGATATTTTGTTTCTCATCATTTAACCATACATATTCACTTTTAAACACGTGGAAATAAAAGATCATTAAATGAAGGCAGAAAGGATTATATCGAGGAAGAACTGTTTCGAAATACTGAAAATATAATTATCTGTGTAATTCATTTGTAAACGTATTAATGAGGTGTAAAAATTGCTGACGTACAGCTGCAACCTGGTCATTGATATAATTCCATAAGACTGAAACCGAGTTAAAGACCAGATTCTATTTCGACGATGAAAAAGTTGACACATCGTCAAGTATGTTTACAATAAACTTAACAGATTTTCTGTATTTTCTTCAGTTTCAACACTATCTCAGGTCAGGTCGCTTGGCAAAAGATAAACGATATAAAATTTGAGAAGCAAATAACTCGAAAACTAAATTGAGAAACCATTAATAAATTCTCAGACTCGGTTATTTACGACAATGAGAATTCCAGGTGATAAGATGAACGGAGCAGCCTGCTCATGAAAATAATGTGCAAATGGTTGAGTACTCCACAGACACGCATACCCTTAATGTAGTTTTCAGTGAGATATAGTATTACACAGAATGCGATAAGGCTGACACATAGAATTACATGTACAACTAAATTTTGGTGGCTGTCTGAACTGGAGCAAGAGGAGATAAATGGTTTTGCTCAATTACGCAAGTCTTGGCTGCGTATCGAACTCATGACCTTACAATCATGAGTAAAATACCCTAGCAACGATGGCACGCGCCTAGAAAAATAGGAATCAATTGTTAGCAGTCAGATTTCAATTCGTTAAGCAAGCCGGAAAATTATGCAAGAATTAAAATTTTTATGATTTAAAATAATTCGATGAAAATTTTATGAATTAGAAATTCATTCCCACGAACACTTGCCACCGTTTGCAACACGCTGCATCAATGCGTTGCAACAGCCTTCACGTAACGAAATCATAAGTGGGGAAGTCATTGCATTCAATTATTAAGAAAAACTAGGAAAGTATAAATAAAATTTTATCAAAAATAATATTCAAAGTATTCGTCAAACGAATAAGGTCAAGAAATAGTTGATCCCCTACACAAACAAACACACATACATACATACAATCAATCACGTGCATGCACAAAAACAAAAGTTTACACATACAGGCGCTCACGTGTACAGAAGTACATACATTTATGCTTACATCTAATCCGATATTTATAAACACGCTGACACGAACACAGAGTCACCACTATACCTGTATACAACATTAAGTGTTTTATACATTTGTGCACCAAACGCTATATTAGTTGATGTCATGCTGGGATCCGATGCTTTATATTCAGTTCTAAGGTTGTTAAACTAAAGAGAAAACACATCCAATTGATAAAAATATCTGTCTTCATACATACATATTTACTCATATATTATGATACATAGATGTATATTTACGTAACTGATTCAATAGCACTGAAACAAACCCGTACATACATACGACCATTAGCAGCAAGGCTGACAAATATATTCACAGACGTGCATGGGTGCGTGTTTTCCTTACAACAGATATATATTCATAGATTCATAAATTAGTTAAGGCACTTTCCAAATTATTCTATATTTCCTGCACTGTATCCTTCTCAAGTAACTCTTGCTTTAGTTAATTTTTAGATTATTTTCGTTTTATTTTTTGCATTTTTATCTCCCTTTCTTTGAATATTCATGCCTCATTTTCGGTTAAGAATCTTGTTTCTTTCCTAAAAAGTAATCGATATAGCAATGAATCTAATTCATGATATTTTCCTCTTTGGCTAATACCCAATGTACCTCTCTCCCTTGACTTAATGTACATTACTTTCTTTGAAATATATATAGTTTCCTTAGAACGTGGCACCTTTTTCTTTTCCATACTCAGATAACAAAGCAGAATACTATGCACATATGTATACCTATAGTATAATGAAGGGAGAGAACTTACAATATTTTCCGAAGGTGGCGAGATAAACGTTTGTTAACGACCGTTTGGCAGAAGTGTAATGGATAACAAATATATACACAGGAAGTTAGCATGGTACGAGACAGGTAATCTCGTTTACTTCCTGTTAAAGAGGGGAGTGGAGAAGACAGCAGGGGCTTCACGCGGTTAGTACCAAAACGAGAGACGGAGCTGCAACGGGTCACCTACCGTTAAACAATTGAGGACGACATAATCTCAATCTTCGAACATTAATTTCCCTGTTTGAACAATTTCTG
>NC_069001.1:28562668-28563634 GCF_001194135.2 Octopus bimaculoides | reverse complement strand
TATAGATAGATAGATAGATAGATACATACACACATACATACATACATATATACGATGGGCTTCTTTCGGTTTCCGTCTGCCAAATCCACTCACAAGGCTTTGATCGGCCCGAGGCTATAGTAGAAGACACTTGCCTAAGGTGCCACGCAGTGGGACTGAACCCGGAACTATGTGGATCGTAAGCAAGCTACTTACCACACAGTCACGTATGAGTGTATATATATATTTGTATATATATGTGTGTATATATTTTTACATATATATATAGAAATATATATAAGTACATATGTATATATTAGTACATGTGTATGTACTTGTGTGTGTGTGTATAGAATTCTGTTAGATATACACATAGAGACACATACATTCATCATAATGGGAGCTGCAATATGACAAACATCAGAGGAATGAAATCTACAAAATGGAAATAACAAAAGTTTATGTTGTGTATTGTTTAATGCTCTAACGATTCTGCCACGGAAAGACATTCGCTTTTTTTTTTAAATATATTATAAAAAGCGACTGTCACCTATCTCTGAATATACTACTTTTCACATACAATATAATATGAATCTATATATTATTTATTTTTTAAAATTCAAAATAAACCAATATATCACAGTGTCAAATTAAGATTAACAATATTGAAAGATGAAAAAACAATCCGACAAGTCGTAAATCTGTCCCTGCCTTTATTTCGTTCATTGTGCGTGTGTTTGTGTGTGTGTGTGTGTGTGTGTGTGTGTGTGTGTGTGTGTAGATGAGCTTATGTGTGTGCGTGTGAGTGTGTGTGTGTGTCTGTGTGTACGCACATAGACGAATAAAGTGATATGCATAGATATACTTCTAAATACATATACATATCTATCTGTCTATCGGGCTATCTATCTATTTGTCTAACTATCTATCTATCTATTTGTCTATGTTCCTATCTATCTATGTGTCTATCTATATCGCTATCTATCT
>NC_069001.1:28558470-28562658 GCF_001194135.2 Octopus bimaculoides | reverse complement strand
CTATCTATCTATTTGTCTATGTTCCTATCTATCTATGTGTCTATCTATATCGCTATCTATCTATCTATCTATCTATCTGTCTATCTATGCATACATATATATATATATATATATACATACACACACACATACACATATTTATCTCTGTATCTGCATTATATTGTCATACAGTTATATATACGCGCAGACAAACATATGTTTATGTGTACGTACATGCTTGTATATATGTGTGTGCGTGTGTGTGTGTGTGCGTTTGTGTATGCGTATGTAGTTATGTGTGTTTTCACATAGGTGTGAGCATGAATTAGTGCATTCGTTTGAATGACTAATACCTCCCACGTGGCGTAGAACCGAGTGAAACGAATGTTAAGCAAGAGAAAAAAATACATGAGCAAATGTTTTCACGTTGTTTATTCCACAATAAATTTAGAAGAAAAATAAGGCTAATCAGTAATATATATATCAACAAACTTAAAAAGAACAAAGGAATCCAGAGAAAGAAACTGCAACCCACCCACCGACACAAACATAAACCATAATCAACGCCTTTCACTTACAAAAAAACCGTGACACACAAATAATAAAATTTCAAAACAAGTTTTTTCGGGTGTTCTGTAGCTTCAATTATATTTACGTACCAATTTGCAAAGAGTTCTCAAAGAGCATTTAAATTATTCTCCATATGTTATTGAATATTCCAAGCCCACATAGTCTTCAGTTTCTGATGTTTTTGTAGATTCTGTATATTCGTTTCTCCTTCCCACCTTTTTTTTTTTTTTTTTGCTATATCGTCCGTAAACTTTATCTTCATTAAAAGTTTAAGAATTGACAAGGTAAACTATACAGCTTCCTTCTGAAACAGTGCCGAGTTTAACATTCCTCCACAAATGTTATTCTCTGTGCATGACCGATACACTTAAACATTGTGTTGGCGAACTGAAGACCTCAATAAAATCTAAGCACCACAGACCTGATACAATGATATGAAATAGAGAAGAGAAACTGTTTACAGGCGTGGAAATTAGCTGCCCAGCAGATGTTAACATAAAGCCGAAGACCACTGAAAAAGAAAATACCTGCGCCGAAGTATTGAGAAATATGCAGTTACACTATCCAGACTACATGTCCAGGTTTATACCTGTACTTATTGCGGCCCTGGGATATATAACACACTGCCTAAATATCAATCTTGAGAAATTAGGCTCCTCAAAACCAGAAAGGAAAAAGCGAATTCGACCATCACGAATCATTCCATTATTCGGCCTGTAAAAATCTGTAAAACTTTCCAGAAGTTTATAATTTAAATATATATGAGCATGTCTAGATATACAACTATATGCATATGGATAAAGCAAAACACACAAAACATACAAATATTCTCATATCCATCCATACATACATACAAAAATACCGTGAAGAGGCATTGGATCTAGGTTAGAAACCAACTCTTTCTCTATTGGCAAAAAAATCTTGAAATAATACCGAAAACACACACACGCACGCACATATATATATATCGTTTTTGTATTAGGTTTGCAAGATTCTTTATGTGAATTCACGTGTTGAAGCATATTTTACTGTGTCTTTTAGTACCTTATTGCATAACACTCAACGGTTCAATTTTCATTCATTTAAATATTTATATTTTCTAAAATTTTCGTTGCGTCTTCCAACCTCTTCAACAGTCGTTTGTCAACGAGTGTGTTAAGTAATAAGGAACTAAAAGAGAATAACTCTCCCCAGAAAATGTTATATATATATATATATATATATATATATATATATATTATACAATAATATGTGTATATATATAAGCATATATATATATATGTAGGTTTTTTTATGTTCTTGTATTTCTTGCGTGTGTGTGTGTGTGCCTGTTTGTCTTTTTGTGTGTCATGTATGGTAACTTAATCTTATAGTGTACTGAGCAACCTGAACTATTATATATATGATACTGAAAAATAATATCTCACAGCTAACATTATTCAATAAGTGAATTGCTTTATAAATGCATATAGATAGCACACATATGATTCTTTCATTAATGTTACTAACGTAACCCTGCAACGTTCAAAAGATAAATTGTTATTTATTTTAAATGATATTTTGAATTGTTTATAGTTCCCGTTGCATATGCTCTTTATATGTTTTGACTACATTGATTTAGGAAGCCCTAAAACGTACTCATCTCTATCACGCTGATGTTTAAATATACGTTTCTGAATGCTGTATTATGAATATACAATCCACTTTTCCGAATCCTATTGTGGTTTGACGGGGTCGGCTGTATTATATTGAGCAGTATTGCTCATTTTCCAGCGAAGTGAATTTGAACGACGCGGCATGAAGTGTTTTACTGACGAATAAAACGTGTCACTCAGTCCAAGAATTGAAACCGTAATATTACGATTAGGAGCGCAAGACATTACGAACTGAGACGCGAACAGTTCCACACATTCACCAAGGCATTCAGTTTCATAGATTTATTTGAGTATACACGATATGCGTGTGTACTCGTCTATATGCAGCTTTCCGACTGTCTTCTGTATGTCTGCGTGAATCCATGTGTGTGCCTACATGCATTTCACTGCGTGTTTGTGGTAATACGAGATCTACTAAGATTCTTCTTTCTCCAAATTAGAAGAATGAATGGAAGTGTTTTAAGATTTCTCTTAGAAACAAAAGAAATAAGATTCTACACATATAACATAGTACATTTATTTATTTATATATATATATATATATATATATATATATATATATGCTGAAATTTACAAAATAACTACAAAACTATAAACAAAAATATCACTTTTATGTTCTCTTCCTCGTGAACGCTTGACATGCCTCTTGGCGGATCAATATATGCATTTTTTCCTACATAAATTACGTTGCACGCCGCAACTTGCTCGATCGAGAACAGATTGAGAACTCTTAATGCACCATCTTCTTTACCTAAGCTACAAGGTCTCATGCAAAGACATTTACTTAAAATATAAAGCATATTCGATTCCACAAGAAAGCAGACATTTTAGCACAAAGTTACATATAGAAAATCAATTTTCTATCTGCTTTACTTTACTTGGAGTTTGTTATTTATAATTTTTCAAGGCTATAATAAAATGAAATACTTTACACACATAATAAACATATATGTTTTGGCTGCTTATTCCTTGAACAATATTTATTGATTTTTATAGGAGGGGGTATTTTAAACTCCTTGTATAATAAATATCGATTTTCTAGTTATCTTTAAAATGTCAATAATGCACAATACTCTCTCTTTTCCTTTCTCGTCATGAATCGCTTATAGAACCGGAGGTTCAAATATATGTTAAGTTCAAGATAACATGACTGAGAACGAGAATATATGTATTAACTTTAACCCAATCGTTTTTTTTTTAAAGTACAACAATGAATTAATTCCCTTGAAAGCGGAAGACTAAATATTTAACATGTATAATGATTGAGAAAATAGGATAGCTTAAAATCAATTATTTCTTTTGCTTTGTTGAGAGAAAATAGAAAATTCCGTCACCCACTTGAAATAGTGATACACCAGGTTGGTAAAATTTGTGATGCGTACTATGTGTGTTGTACAGAAAGAGATTTTAGAATGTTTATATTTAACAGAAAAAAAGGATTGTTTAATGCTTAACAGAAAAAAAAAGTAATGTTTAAGATAGGCTCATGCGTGGATTTATAGTAAGAAGTTTGCGATAATTAAATAATGAGGGATATCTTGAAAATCAAATAGGACTATGTATATGTAAAACGTAAACGATCGTATACATATTAAATAAATGAAGGACCACAGATGAGAGATGGTCTCATCTCTGGATTGTGTGTCCTAATATGTAAAGTATGCTTATTATCCATATGTTATCCTGACTTTTATTAACATCACAATGTTATTTAAGCTTCCAAATACAAATTCTGAATGTGCGACTATATGAGTAAACGTATGATTACCCACATACCCCTACCTCTACCCCACACTCCACCCATGCCTTCCCCACCTCCCAACAACCTCACATCACACCACACCAATACCCTTGCATCACACCACGCACACCACACCAATACCCTCGCATCACACCACGCACACACTACAACTGACCAACTACTTTCTTCCTTTCTCCCTTCCCCCATTTTCACACTACATACGTCAAGATCACCAGCAGTCTA
>NC_069001.1:28557005-28557618 GCF_001194135.2 Octopus bimaculoides | reverse complement strand
AGCTGATAAAGGAAAATGTTCTCTATGTGGCTTGTGTGTTTTCTGTACTCTGGTTATTATTATTTCTTGTCTACGTTTTGTTTGCAATGTCCTGTACCGAGATATGCACCCATATATACAGGTAGACGTAGGTATGCATACACCTGTACGTATATATGCATATACTCATTTATTATTTGTTTTTACATATGTATGTATGTGTGTGTGTGTGTGTGTGTGTGTGTGTGTGTAAAAGTCGTCAGAATTTTGGATTGTTTTTTATTTCTTCATTATTATTAACGCTTTCGTTCCTTTCTCGAACGTGGCAAATAAAATTTTGTTTAACAGACAAACAGCTTGTTCATTTATATAAAACAGATGTCTTTTTGTTTTCTTGTATTTGTTTAGGCGAGAACATTGTTTGTTTTTGTTTGTTATTTTTTGGGGAGGGGAGTGAGTTTCCATGAGAATGGAGATGGATAGATAGAAATATAGGTAGGTAGATAGATAGACAGGCAGATAGACAGAGAGAGAGAATGAGCAGTCCCCTTCCTATTCACCATTTATTTATTTAGTCTTTTACCATTGTATTGGAAAGGGTTTAAGGATGGTGACCTCTTCAAAAAAAAAAAAA
>NC_069001.1:28556712-28556995 GCF_001194135.2 Octopus bimaculoides | reverse complement strand
AAAAAAAAAGAAAAGAAAAGAGGTGGGGCTTGGTCAACACTTGAAAGTCATGCTTTCTTTCCTTCTTTTTTCTTCCTTTTACTCCTTTGGTGTGAGGTTCTATGACAATTAAGAGGGATACAAATGTTTGGAAGGTGAGATAGTACATTTTGTATTCTAAATGTAACTCAACGAGGAGCAGAAAAAAAGAGGGAAAAAAGCAGGAAAAAGGGAAAGAGAAAGAAAGCAAAATGACTTTCAGTGATGAACAACCTGCACTGTTTTTTTTTTTTTTTTTTTTTTT
>NC_069001.1:28555046-28555861 GCF_001194135.2 Octopus bimaculoides | reverse complement strand
TATATATATATATATATATACGACGAGATTCTTTCAGTCTCCGTCTACCAAAGCTTTGGTCGGACCCGAGGCAATAGTAGAAGACACTTGACCAAGGTGTCACGCACTGGGACTGAACCCGGAACCATGTGTTGGGAAGCAAGCTTCTCACGAAACAGCCACGCCTGTAAATTTTCCTTAGCATTTCATGGGTGATTTGTTTTTACATATAACCTAAATTAATTCCTTAATTTTGAGCCTGTTTGGACAATTTAGCGGAACGATAAGTATCTGAGGCTTGCGTATGTATGTGCATGCATTTGTCCTACTGACGCCCTTCAGCGTCAACGTCTTTTAACTTTCTCCAACTTGTCTATCTGCCCCCACTCTTTCTCTTTATGTTTACCCTTTTAGTCTCCCCTTCGGTCGTTTAGATTTATCTTCCTCTCTCTATCACTCCCTTTCTATCACCTTCGCTCCCTCTCTCTCTTCATAGTTTCCTCCCTTTCTTTTCTTTCCCTTCCTCCCATCCTCCTTCTTCTCCTGCTATCACTACTACTACTACTATACATTAGCTTGAATGAAAATTCTTATCTATGTAAATATATTTATGAATATAGTTATGATACAAAACGAAGTTTATTCTATTAGCTGTGTAAATTGTAAGTTAGAAAACTGAACAGAAGCGTACATAGTAAAATATGAATAATTTTTTTTCTGCAAAAAAATTTATTGTAATATTTGTCATTTAATTGATTTTAGATCATTCCAAGATACACACACACATACACAAATATATATATATATATATATATATATATATATATATATATATA
>NC_069001.1:28554164-28554980 GCF_001194135.2 Octopus bimaculoides | reverse complement strand
ATATATATATATATATATATATATATATATATATATATATGTAAACACACACAAAATATATACAGACACAAATGCATGCATAGGTGTAACCATACATACAGTGTGTCTGCGCTGCGGTCTATACATTCCTGTCTAGAACTACAGAAACAGAACAAAATCATAACAAATTTATTTGTTCTGTAAACTTTTAGATGTAAAATTGTTTTTCAATGTTCCTGTCTTTACCAATATATCAAGAATGCTACATCATCATATCTTTCTATTCTGTTTCTGTTTTATTATATTACAGAGGCAGTTTATCGTTAATCGATATATTTGACTAGTTTATGGCGGGAATCGTATCTCGCGCCTAGATGAAGCATTGACGGCACAAAAATGTGGAAAAATAATGTAGCAAGATCGGTTTGCGTCTGTTGGAATTTTTGTAATAAAAATTGATCTATCGGCTTTCTCTGCACGCCAAATACGACCAGACGATTACACGACATTATTTCACTTTAGCTTGTTAGATTTGTTTTGCGTATATTTTCTTTAAAATTTGAAAAGATATTCATTAATTATCTACTTGTATTTTAATTGGGCACATATTTGCTCTAATGCGGTTGTGTAATAGTTATCAATAAATTCGGAAGCGTGTTTTTTTTTTTCCAGAGATTTATATTTCTGATCAACAATATGTAATTACTCTTACCACGTTTTATATTCATATACGTCATATACACCCTAAACTCGGATGTGTGTGTGTGTGTGTGCGTGTGTGTGTGTGTGAGTGTGAGAGAGAGAGAGAGAGAGAGAGAGAGAGAGAGAGAGAGAGAG
>NC_069001.1:28552685-28554154 GCF_001194135.2 Octopus bimaculoides | reverse complement strand
AGAGAGAGAGAAAGAGAGAGAGAGAGAGAGAGAGAGAAAGAGAGTGTCTGGATATTGATATATTTATATACATATCCACATATTGATGTATATATATAATGAAATATATACACAATCACACATACGCACATACACAAAGGCACACCCAGACACACACATACTCACAGACACGAGCGCTTATACATATACTTATATACAGACAGAGTGATAGACAGACAAGTGAAAAAGGAATTTAGATCAAAGGCATCACCAAATCTTTCGGAATACAGTTGTTTGAAAAATAAACGAGGTCAAGGAACTAGTAAGATAACATGATAAAGTTTTCTATGGTCTATAAATCTTCCCTCTCTGTATGTTTTTCTTTATTGGAAGGGACACGGATATCCGATTTACGGAACGGTGTAAGTCTTAAAAAAAAAAACCGAAATGATTACTCTCTTCGAAACCTTCAGAATGTTTTTGCATATTACACGTATATTTTTAGATTATTCAGCGTATAATCTTAATAATTATTGGCCGAAGTACATGCTATTGTACGTGGTATTTATAGATAATAATAACAATTTTTCACAATGCGAAACCACACTTAAGATATTAATCAACGATTGAATATTCAAGTAGATTGTGTTTCGGTGACATAGTCATTCTGGCTTGTTAGTGTTTCCTCTGTTTATTTCGTAAACTGGTTCTGTGAAACAAAAGAGCTGAATTTAGGACGGTTTATTCTTTCACACAAATATCTTTGTTATTAATTGAAATATCTTATTTTACCAAACGCGTTCGCAAGCAAATTTATAGCATGTGTGCATATTCTAATTCATTATACGATTATATGGCTGGTTTTACTGTCAGTATAATGATTAGATATGAACAAATGAGAACATTGCTGATTAGATATCACATTTATGCCAGTGTTGCCATAGATCCTGCTAGTTAATATTACCGCCCCACAACACCATCGTATTTGCTTTCAATAATAGGAATTGTTATTGATTCAGTTTGATAAAGAAGAACGGCGCTTACTGACATCCCTATTACTACTATTAAGGCAGTGAGAAAGTAGATTGTCACTAAACCAGAAATCTAACCACAATTTTTCCTACATGACAAAGCTAAACTTAAAATAGCATTGCTCTAAATTCAAGTGTATCGTCACATTCTGATGCTCGGCGAAAGTCTAATCTCACATGAACTGATTGTTGTACAGATCTATTGATTCTAAATCGGTCTCGAACTAGAAATGCACTGAAGAGCTCTAAGCTTGAAGAATAAAAACATATTTTGATATATTAAATATATTATTAAAGATGTGAACTTTTAATTTATCTTCAATTTACGGTCAATCGATGTTTTGATTAGTTTGATATCAAATAGTCATGAGATGCTTTGAACTTTATTTGTATATTCTTGCAGATTTCATTTGAAAATTAGAAACTTTAGTGGTATATAAAAAGCAAAAAAAAAAAAAT
>NC_069001.1:28546856-28552675 GCF_001194135.2 Octopus bimaculoides | reverse complement strand
AAAAAAAAAAAAAATTACTCCTCCACAAGGTCATTACCATTCGGTCATTGATTTGTTGTACGCTTGCGGAAATAATACGCAAACAAATATTTACAAACTAGTCAAAACATCACATAATTGTAAATATTTAATATGTTTAAATTCTAAATATGAATGTCATACTTCTAATCATATAACCGTTTTAACAATAAATTGTCTCAACTACTTAGACATTTAAACAATGCTGCGAAAATTTCGTATTTGTCATCTTTGTTTCATACTTCTAAAAAGAAAAATCAACTTACAGACGCCGGCAGACTAAGTGGTTAATCTGTTCGCTTTGCAGTCATGTTGTGTTGGGCTTAGTCCGCGAGACTTTGGGCAAGTGTCTTCTACTATAATTTCTTGCAAACCAATGCCTTGCGATTGAATTTGTAGAACAGAAACTGAATGGAAGCTAGTGTGTGTGTCTTTAGAAGGTTGTTTGTTATGGCTGGTCAGAGAATCACACTGAGTTTCAAAACCTATGGCTAGAGACTGGCCATAGGTTTTGAAATCTTAATTTACTTAGCCGTATAGGTGATTCTTCCGGCATAAATAGCCAGGGAAACATACACTCTCTACCGCTGAAGGGCGAAAAACGTCATGGTTAGTTGTAGAGACGTTATGCACTTGCATGCAAGGAGTCTTACAAGTCGCCTAAACAGCTATGTTCTTTGTAGGTGCGAAACCAATAGTCACTCTAGCACCAGCCATAAGAAGCAACCTTCTAGATATTACAGTACTAATCTTTTAGAGTAGGCTTCTCTCTGCATTTATGAACTACTGACCGATATATGCGTATATGTGTGTGTGATATAAAACTACTTGGAAACTGATTGCATATGAAAATATTCAGGACTTTGCGGGATATCTTAAATAAAATTCAGATATTTATAATGTTAGGGAAACACAGAAGAATAATACTTTTGCACGTGGAAAGAAATAATGATATACTTGATTCAAGATTTTAATAAGTTGATGCAAAAATGTAGAGATACGAACAAAAAATTGATTTGAGGTAAAATAAATTGTTATTAAGCTTTGGTTTATAATAATGCATTTATAAAAAGAAATAAAAATATACTTGTTTCCGTGCATATGTCTACTTAGTGTTTGATGTGTTCGTGATATTTCTTTAAAAATAGGAAGTAATAACGTTTCATGTGCCTGAAATAGTTAAATAGAGCGATATACGATGACTTGTATGACTTTCAGCGAATGGTGCAAAGTTGAAGCAAATCTGGATATTGATCCGTGGTGCCTATTTTCCGGCGATACTTTGGAGAGAAAATGCCCTCAAGGTTTAAAGGTCAAAGATAGTGAAAATGTTCTAATTGTTTAATAAGTAACTTGTTAGAATGTCTACAATTACTTTATCGATCAAATAATATATGAGGTCAAAGTAAAGGGTTATTGAATTATGGTAAAGATTATTGAGAGACTATGGCAAATGTCACAATAATGGTAAGTTAAATATTCTTGATATTAAGGGAGGAAAATTCGTTTATCTCAAAGCAATATAGTTTTTAAGTTCACGCCACAAACATATTTTATGAAACCTATCTGATATTTCTATCAATGAGGTTTCCGTTTTATATATCACTTTGCAGAACATTTAACCTCGAGGCTTTTACGCTCCCACTTGATCTGCGTATGTTTGCAGTAATATTTCCTGAAATCGCGACATGCCGTCATATAAAATGACAGATTAGGTAATGAAGTTATTATAATAAGAAAGGATGGTCGTTTACGGCTGCAACACTTTATAAGCCTGGTGTGGGATGAGCGATCAATACAGCGCAGTTAATGCCATGCTATTTGTTTAATATTTTAGCATAAGTCCAGCAATTTTAGGCGTATAAGGTCGTCCCCAGCATAGGAGAGGTACTTTATTTTACTGACAACGAAAGGATGAAAAAAAAAAAAAATTACTTCGGTATGATTTGAACTGAGAACGGGCAGTAATATCAAAATTAAGAACCAATACAGAAATTGAAAACGTACGTCGACGTTTCTGCATATAATAGACATGAGCTTTTGTAAAGTAATTTCCAACATTATAGAGTAAAAATCTATCGTTCGATATATTGAAATATTTCAAATCTAGTGTCCAAAAAACCGATCGAAGAGCGATTTTGTATTTATCCAATACTAATATATCTAATCAAACGAACATTTTCCTATTTTATTCATTTTAATTTTCTCATGTCTAACATTGATTCATATCAGAAATAGTTTTTTTTATATACAATTATATGAATTATATGATATTGTTTCTGCTTGTAGTTCTTCGTAGAATAACATGTGTGTGCGTGCGTATCAGCGTGTGTATCGTGCTGTTATAAAGCGTCAGTTGTATTTTTTCTATGTTGAATCTAATAAACCATTCACGATTATCATAGTGTTCAAATGGTGATTCGTTAAAATTTATATTATCACAATTTCCACTGTCATTTCATTGTTTTTACATAGCCAAACATTCCTTTATGTATTCGTTTCATGTTTCAATCGATAATCGAACAAAAATAAACATGTTTTAAAAAATAAATACAACATCTACATTTATTGTTACATGAATGATATTTCACAGATAATATATAAATGGCTATTTGGCTTTTTGTACAATATTTTCAGACTGCCAAATTAGTTTTATAGAAAGGTACAGCATATTATAGATGCTTCATGGTAAGTTGTTTTCAAATTCACTCTTGACAGATCAAGTACCATTTTAGTTGACCTTACTTGTATCCATTCAGAATATGCAGACGACCATAAAATTTATAACTTTAAAACGTATATCGTCTTCTATCGTCACTATTTCCCCATCTGTTGTATACTACCCATACATTCGATTGATTTTTGTGTTTCTAAAATCATTGGTTTAACACTGACTTCACAAAAAACCAAAATGCGAGCGTAAGTATGGAAGAAAAATACTAGAGAATTGATTTTACTTTTTCTCTCTTAGTTACACACATTGTTGAAAGTCTTTTGTCTCGTTTCAGCTTCAAACTAATACCATCTCCATATTCTTAGGAGACTTGCAGGTAATATAAGCAATGCCGTCCCTTTTTTCTAGAGAGTAAATAAGCCTAATATAGGCACAAGGGCTGAAAGCTTGGAGGTGCCTTCGGCAATTACTTCGATCACAGCACTTTTGACTGGTATTTGTTTTATTAACCCCAAAAGGATGAAAAAGTGAATTCGGTCTTGTTGAAATTAGAACTAAGAAGGTAACGAATCGGAACAAATGCCGCTAAGCATTTCCTCCAGCGTTCCTTCATAATTTTACTAGCATGCCCCTTTATAACAGAGCAAATACAAAAATTCAGTTTAGATTAGAATACTGGATGTCGAACTTGAAAATATGAAAAATAAACACGAAATCTGAGAAAGTTCTAGTATTAAGACTATTGCAGAATAGCTGGCAAATTTAAACAGAAACGATTTGGTTTATCTCATGAAACTTATGTGTAAATTTTATGTGAAAAATATTTTTTTGTTTTTAATAATCTTTTCCAGAGATCAAACCGATATATAGTGTTCTTTTGATATCAGTCACTCACATACTCATATATATATATGTATGTATAATAATAAAAGTCAACTAACTATGATTTATTTTCAGCAGCAACAAAGAGAATTCTTGTTAGAAATATTTTAAAATCGATTGACTATATCTTACAGTAGTATAGGCACATTATGATCAATCAACATATGCATGAAAAGCAATGTCAACACCTATAGGATATAAAGTCTAGAGAGGCATACTTCTATATAGCCAGGCATTTAGTGCGATTTTCAAACATGAAAGCCAACTACATGTTCGGTGTGCACTGGCTGGCTAACTGACATACATTTCGCATGTGTGTGCGGGAATATGTACATATGTTTGGCCATTGTGAAGTTTTGTGATTGAAATCTAGCTATATTAAGTCATATATGATTATAAATCATATACAATTAATTCCCACTACTGCATCGGCAGGAACAAAAAACACACAACTACATAATTATATGTTTATTCTACACCCCAGTGATATTTGGTGTTTATATGTTTGTGTATAATAATGAATTTTGTTATAAGTTACCAACTGGTTATTCAGTAGTTCATTGCATAAATATATATTAGCACATTTCTATGCATTTATTAGTGCTTATTTTTCTAAAGCCCTATGAGAAGATTTCATCGATGACTTTTCCGCACGATTCTCGATTCACTGCTGTCTTTTCGTCCTCCAGGAAGAGGAGGGCCATATTATCTGTCGTGTATACTTATAACATTCTACCATGTGAGACACTACGAGGATCTTGCCCTCTGTTGGCGTACCTATCAGAGAAGCAACGGCAACAACAAATAATATTACAGCAACAAATACTGCAATTACTGAAGCCGTCAGGAAAGTCAAAAAAATTCCTCGACAGACTATGTCGCGAACAACATAACAGTTCAAAAGAAAGGACTTACCTCCGAAACGTACTACAGAAGAAATGAGCAAATATGCGAGACATAATGTAAAGTTTGTGACGACGAGATGAAAACGTGATTAATGTTGAGAAAACTGGCAGCAAAAGAATATGAATGATAGAGTAATTATGTATTCCTAAGAAAACCTTCGAACATAAACTTTAATCACGCAATGCATATATTGTGTAAAGTTTTCAGTGTAAAAAAGCTCATTGTTCAACACACGTTGGAAGTGTCTGAACATAGAGAAAAACAACGACAAGGACTACATCACATATGCCGGTAGAATTAACAGGGAATGTAAGAAGTTCAAGCTGGACGAATTAACGCCAGATATGTTCAAGTGTCAGGTTTTTACACACGCATCACTGCCGGAAAGGACGCAAAATTTGGAACTATAACGTTTGCAAAGCTGGACCGAAACTAGGATGTAGTTCGAATAAAAAGTGTTGAAAAGTAAAAAAAATCTGACATACGACCAAGTCGACTTACGACTTATCAGTCGGAACGGAACTCAGTTGTAAGTCGAGGAGAGGGTGTTTATAGGGTATTCTCCGCTGTAATGTTTTTGATCATAGATCACCACCAACATAGCTACATTAACGATAAACCAATAACAGCAACATATACAATCATTACACGTACGAATATGAAGGCAGCTTTAATTCTTCTATCACTGTGGATTCGTAACTTTCGCGATTTATGACTAATTCGTGTGTACACAATCCACTGAGTTTCTCATGGACTGCATTGTCTACAGAGATATATATACTCTCTTGGGACATTAATTTCTTTTCTGTTGAAGATAATGGACTACTCACATATTCTATCCATTAGATTTATAGTTCAACACCTCCTTGTATTTCTATGTAATTTCTTTTTTATTATGCGAAAACTTTTTGTCGAAAGGGAAGGAAATGGATACATATATACGTACAGGCATGCATAAACGCATATATGTGTGTGGATGTGTGTATATCGATCAAAAAGCTTTTTGTCTTCATCGGCTTTTTCATGTGAACATATTTCACCTGTGCTTTTATCTCCGAAAATTTTGGCGCAGATTTTCATTTCTACTTTTATCTAAGGATATATATCTCAGTTACAAAGATTATGCTTTCCTTTGAAACTTATTCTAAGATGTGTTGCATTCACTCATTTACCTTCGAGCCTTATAGGTGTTTACATATTTTCCATTGTGAATATATATATATATATATATATATATATATATATATACACATATTTATACATGTATAACTACATATATATGTGTGTTTATAAAAGTCTCTCTCTCTATATATATTTATATATATATATATATATTTAT
>NC_069001.1:28534662-28546730 GCF_001194135.2 Octopus bimaculoides | reverse complement strand
TATATATATATATATATATATATATATATATATATATATACGTGTGTGTGTGTGTGTGTGTGTGTGTGTGTGTGTGTGTGTGTGCAAGATGAATGAGATATACGGCGTACACTAAATGGTATTGTCTTGCACAGGTATCTATTAAACGTATATGCGTATATCTGCTTATATAAATACATTTGCGTGTATGAATATAGATATACACACTTAAATTATTCACCTATACACATGCTCGCGAATATATATGTATAAATATATATAGAAACACACTCTTACGTACTCACAGACAGGCATACACACATCTACATGTATATATGATGGTACATAATTGCATACACACAAAACACACATACGCATTTATTTTGCATCTTCAACCTTAGAGAACATGCGCATCGATGAGATCTATGACATATTGAAATATAGCCAACGTATTCACCACTAGCCATCCGCTGGTTGATTTTCAACCGACCTATATCCTCTGTATTAAAAACGCATTGCTGTTTGATAATCTTGTGGATATATGTTTACAGTTTCGAGTACGCTACTATGAGTATCTGTGAACGAATTGCTTTGACAAACCTTATTCAGTGAAGTTAATCCACAATGCGCATTGCACATGTGTTACACTAAATCTATTTATACATGGATGTTCAAAGCTCATAACTTCTGACTTTTATATTGTGTATGTACTACTAATAAAATAATTTTAACAATCCGATCTTCCAGATTTGAAATGCATGATGACACTATGTTCTGTGTCCCTGTATTGAATTATTGAGCGGCTTTCTATGATACTATATATATATAAGGCTTACTGACAAAATTCCTATTTCTTTAATCAAATGAGTCTGCATGAATATTTTTCAAAGAATATTTTTAAAGTTTTATTTTTCAATAATTTTTCGTGAACATCCACACCCGCATAAGCAGACAGATGTAGACATACACCGCTATCACTTTAAATTCCTGCATATTTACACATCTTTGAAAACGTTTATATGTTTGTACGTACGTATGTATGATCGTATATACCAAGCACATACATTCATACATGCATTTATACAAAATAAACAAGTTGCTACAAGGATTAAGAGAAAAGGAGTGTTGATGAAAGCTGCTAATTTAAATTTCGATACTTTAGATATAAATGTATTCACCTGCTGAGACATTCTGGCAGACATCTGTAATATATTTCCAATTAAGACTAATTCAGAGTAAAGACAGAACGACTGTATCGTTTCGTATAGGGATTTGTCTGGGAACGTCTACATTGACATGATTAAACATTATCAGAAATAAAAATGATATATAACAGAAAACGAAATGGAAAAGCACGAGAAATTAAAAATATAGATAATGATAGCAGCAGCAACATCCATATTACTGACAAAAACAAGTACAGGAATAACTAAAATGATGATGATGATAATAATAATAATTATTATTATTATTATCACTACTACTACTACTACTATCATTAATATCATTTATTATTATTACCATTGATATTCTTATTATTGTTGTTGATATTGTTTTCATCATCATTATTATTAATATCATTGACAATAAAAATAATAATGATAATGGTGATGACGGTGACGACGTTGGTGATGACGATGACGATGACGATGAGGATGTTGATGCTGATGATGTTGATGAACATGATGATGATAATTATAATAATAAATAAAAATAATAATTACAATTGAAAAAGTAGTGCGAATATAAAACTAACAAATAAACAAAATTACATTTCCTTATCTATAATTTAAAGAAAATGTCACGTCAATTTCTCTTAATAAACTCAGAATATGATTAGAGATAAATTTTAAAATATATATAATTAACTTTGTATGTAGAGAAACATACATTAGTTTGAAAAGGAGAATTAATATTAGAAGCCTTAAGTGGATGTTGGTAAAATCGGCATTACGATATTGAATATTGTTGTGCTATTTAATTAATGCATTATTTTTTTAACATTTTCGTTTCTTCTCTCAAGGATGGATTATACTAATGTTCCGCTGAAGTACATTACTTTATTCAAATTGGAGTTTAATACACACACACACACACACAGACACACACACACAGACACACACACATACATATATATTTGTATGTATGTATATGTATATATCGTTATATATTTATATATGTTTGAATGTTTGTGTATATATATATATATATATATATATATATATATATATATATACATATACACATACGATCGTGAGGTTGAGAGTTCGAATCCTGGACCGGGCTGCGTGTTGTGTTCGTGAGCAAGACACTTTATTTCACGTTGCTCCAGTTCACTCAGCTGTAGAAATGAGTTGTGACGTCACTGGTGCCAAGCTGTATCGGCCCCTTTGCCTTTCCCTTGGATAACACTGGTGGCGTGGAGAGGGGAGGCTGGTATGCATGGATGACTGCTGGTCTTCCATAAACAACCTTACCCGGACTTGTGCCTGGAAGGGTAACTTTCTGGGTGTGTGTATATATCGATACACAGATATATAGATTAATTGAACGATAGATACATGTATGTATGTATGTATATATATATATATATATATATATATATATGCACACACGTGTATATTTCCTACTTCACACACATATGCGTGCATTAGACACGCACACAAGTACACACAAACACACTCACAACGCACACACACACATATACATACATACTTACGTATATGCATACATGTATACGTTGTATGTATGTCTACACATGTAAATATGTAAATTCAGACGTACAGAAAATCACAATTTTTCCTCTTTGAATACACTTGAATCGGGAAGATGTACTGTATAGCATTTTATATATTTTTGATATATTTGAAAAATGTTGACAACAAATTGGATGGAACGTGATGTTCCTCACTGGTCTATTCCGTTAGAAACATAACGACTTGGTATAAAAGAAGCAAAAAACATGTATTGAAAAAAATAGCACAAGAAACATAATAAATATGTTAAAAAGGTAAAATATAACGGATAAAATAATGAAAACGAAAACATATGTACACGTGAAAATTCCTCCTTCACCTACAGAGAATTTGCAATGAAAGTGGTAGCTATTTGAAAATGGCCTCTGGAACAAAAACAAACGTGAGGTCACGACAGAAGATTGTGAGAAGAAACGTGCATAGGATATATGCAGTTATGTCGAAATAAAAGACTTTTTTTTTCTTCTGTCTAAGACAGCTGACAGTATTGATGTCAGTATGCAAACACACATAATTCACACCACACACATTCACACATACACTCGGTCATATGCAAATGCATACATATATATACATAAGCATTGTATGTATATGTGTGTGTATTTTCTGCATGGGTGTGTACATTTTTTATCTTGTGAAAAACCTGAAAATATATATATATATATATATATATATATATATATATATATATATATCCATACATGCACATATATAGCTGTATATAATATATATATATATATATATGTATATATATATATATAATATGTATATATGTATGTAAATACATTTATGTACATATATGTATATGTAATATATATGCATATATATATATGTATATATATGTGTGTGCGTATACATATGAATATACGTGTGTGTGTTTGTGTGTATGTATATATATATATATATATATATATATGATTATACATAAAAATTGTGTCAAGGAGTTGGGTACTACATCAGTGTAGCTTACTCTTGTCATCTCCACAGGCTACTAGGATTTATTGGTGACGGGTTCAGTCCCACCGCTAGATCACCTCGGCGAAATGTCTTCTACTATAGTCTCGGGCTGACCGATGCCTTGTGAATGGATTTGGTAGACGGAAACTGAAACAAACCCGTCGTATATATATATGTGTGTGTTTGTGTGTGTGTTTGTACTCCCACCATCGCTTGACAACCAATTTTGGCATGTTTACGTCTCCGTAACTTAGAGGCTCGGCAACAGAGACCGATAGAATAAGTACTATTCTTACAAAGAATAAGTCCTGGCGTCGTTATTTTTTAGACTATACGCAGTTCTCCAGCATGGCCGCAGTCAATTTGACTGAAACAAATAAAAGAATAAAAGAATAACAGAATCCGCAGAATATTAACTGAGAACGTAAAGCGACAGCGGAAATGCTGCTAAATATTTTTTCTGGTGCAGTAACCATTGTATTATCTCTCCGAGTTGAAGTGTTTACAACCTTTGAAGAAGGTCAACAATTTCAGGGCGAGAGTTTTACTCAAACAACTTACAACATCCAGCGAAGTGCTTTGTTTTGCATCGTTTCTACATCAAAAGCAAACTTGATTGACTCTGCTTCTTATTCTAACAGTCTTGTTGGGTGTTGATTAAATAACGTATCTGAAGTATAAGGACATCAGATATCACTATATTCTTCTCCTTAACATGTGATGCTCTGTATCGATGTTAGAAATAAACGTAGATGTACAATGCGAAGAATATTGTTGATAAAATAAATGTATTTGGGAGCCATATACTATTATAAAAAAATAATGTCATAACCGGTAACTATATAATTACCTGTAACTATATCATTATCACAATAACTGTCAACGGAGTCATCGTCTTCATCATCGTCCGCATCATCATGTTTTCTCGGATTTGCATGACTGTAGCTCTACACATGTTTGTATATTCGATGACTTGGTGAGTCCCTTCCTAAACATCCAGGGTCATCTGTTGAACTTTTTACAAGGTGAACCGATGCGACTTCAACCTTGTCGATGTGTATAAAACAGAGTTTTCCAAAATATCTCTTTACTTCTCGGACAGTGACCAGCAAAGCAAATTTGACTTTTTTCTAATCGGAAGCTTACTGCAATATTTTTCTGTCGTCTGTATTTGTGCATGGGGCGTCATATTTCAGGACATATTGAAACTGCCACGCATCATACGAATGAATATAGGTGCAACCTTGTACATTTATCATATTCTTCGTTAATGAACTTGTGGAAGAAACGCAAAATGTAACAGAGGCAAACATTTAGCTACTATTAACCCCCACAATGATAAGAGCAAACTGAATTTTGACAGGATATGAGCTCTGAATATAACGCAACACTAATGAATGTTTCAACCATACAGCACCTTTGATATGATTTGCATCTGTTCCTCTGCGTTATGTGACATCCTATCTTCTTTCTTTTGTGAAATAAATAATACTTGTTTCCTGTTACCTTTAATATTGGTTGACTGTCATTTCTCTCGCAAAGATTTGATATATCAGTGGAGACCAAACTTTTAATTATTATTATTGTTATTATTATTTTTGTTATCTTATATTGTTACTGTTGCCATCATAATTATTGACATGAACGACGTGCAATCGCAAACGGAAGAGAGGAGTTTGTATATAAATAATAGCGAAAGACCGAGATACATTTTCAAATGCTGATTTCTGTGTTTGCCTCTTGCATATTTAATACTGAGCGACGCCTATGCTTGACCGGTAATTAGGCATTCTGAGCATACCATGAATAATGAATAATGAATAATGAATAATGAATAATGTCAAAGTCAGATTTGAACTCATAACTGAAAGATATACTATTAGGGCATTCACGAGGTTTCATCCGACACACTGTTAACTTAACTCCCCATTCTTTCCCTTGGTATTTTACTTTATGAAGGAATTATAAAACAACAATTATAAAATATGGAACGCATACAGATGAAGGCACATTTCGTTTCCTATCATTTATACGTGTTTACAACTTTACCTGAGCTTTTCACGTACATTTAGATCACTTGGACTGACGCAGAGCTGAAAAATGGTAATAGTAAATGGAACGAAGAGGAAACAAATTTCTACTTTTTAATCGATTTCGACGTAAGTAACAATTCATTTTTAACACAAATTGATGATATCTGTCACGATAAGATAAACACTAATCTTCCTAGGATACACAGAAATTTATTTTGTCCGGCTGCGTAATTATTTTAATAAATGTAAAATGTATATAACCACAGCTGAGTTAACGTTTAAAACAGCGAGTTAATTTTGGAATCTCTATAATTATGAAGAAATGCTAAAAAATCACTGTTATACGTCCCTCAAACACGATCGTAAGGTTGGAGAAACGATGCACATAAATCTGAGACGATGTTGTTCATATTATGAAATGCAATTCTCGCGTCTTGATGAGAGTTATACTTGAGATAAGAGCGACGTAAACATTTAGTTGTATGTGCATAGTGAGCTCAGCAAAGAGACCAGCTCAGGCACATTTTTGCAAAAACCACAAGCCCTTTTTGCTTCCGTCGCAATATATGTATATCACACACGCACAAACGCCTGCACACCCGCACCAAAAATACATATATCTTTGCTTTAGTTATTAGACAGCAGCCAAGTTTGGTCACCAAATTGGAGGGTTTAGTCAAGTAATCGAGCCTAGTACTTACTGCTTCTGAAATCTTGTACATATGATTTCCGTCACTTTTTATCGACAGCTTAAACAAACCAGCTAAACAGTTGAGGAGGGACAAACAGGAAATCAGAGAAACGGAAGACATCTGTACAAAACAGATGTTGCTTATAGAATTTACATGGAACCACTATGCCAAGTACATTCGCAACGAAACTCTGCACTCGAACCATTGTATTTATGAAAAAGCAGAACATTTACCACAATCCAAAGCAAACTTAGCAGTGAATAAGTTTTATAGAATATATAGAGGAAAAAAGAAATTCTGAAAACTAACAACGTGGCGGTTTTCCAATAGCTATGCGACAATACATACGAAGGGATAAATAATAGTAACCAGAAAAGGCCAAGAATTGAACATTTTGAAATAAGCTGCAACAGAATGAATGAGCTGCTCTTTTGAGTAACTGTGGTAGGATCCAGGACAGAGTTCTAGCATTAGACAATCAATCAAACTCCACTCCTAAATATTGAAAGAGAACATTTTATACAGTATGGAACAATACATAAATATCTAACTTACAAAGTACAATAGAGAAGGAATACTACTTTGAAAAAGCGATCAAATAAACAGAAAAATATCATGTTAACCAACAGAATACACATTGGAAGCGAAAAAACTTTCTAAAAAGACCATTTCAGTGTTACATGCAGGAGAACAAAGTTTTCGAATACAAAACTAAAATATACGAGGATATTGAGCACATAATAGTACAGAGTAAATTGACATCAATCTAATTTTCAGCACTATACAACTCTAGAATATATATAATATTGGTGATCGTGAGAAACAATAAAGAAAATGAAAGCGTGGTTCATCATAGCCGGGACATAATTTCACAAGACATTAAAGACGCAAGAATTGCATAAGACAAAGAAATTAAAAAATACTATAATGACAAAGAGAGATGGCATCAAATATTGACTAATTATCCAGCGTAACGAGCCGTTTAACCACATCATTTTCAGATGCATAGTCTTTGCCAACCGCTTGTAAATCCACTAAGACGATAGAGTTGAAAGCTGTTAGATGTGATAAGAATATAACGGATAAGAGAAAGCGGACAAGAGGTTGTATAAACAAATACATGAAATGAGATATATCAATTGCCTGGTTATATTTATACAGTCCATCCGGGGGATGATTTATAGGTAAACTATTTAGGGCTAGTTATAAAGAAATGCCTAGACAATGACTGTTTTAATATAAACAACTCGTCCTTTTCTGAACAATGAATAATTGGAGAATCATTTAAAATGATCTATCAAAATTCAAAAAGTGCAAAATGTAGGGCCTCAAAGTAAAACCAGTAATAAAAATAACTGAAACAATATGATAAAAAGAAATGTCCAAAATATAACAAATATAGCCCTGTTAGGCAGAACTTGTGCAAGCCGCATTTAATTCAGCCACGTAGATCAACTATTAAAGCATCTGTACTCACCACATAGAATACCTACCGAATGAAACAATACCTCACAAAGGAAATACGTTATCGTAGCACTGCTGTATTGAAACAGAATACCTCAAACAGCAAATACACCGTATAAACAAGACTAAATACAAACACATGCTGTTCACGATAAACAACTAACAGTACAAAACGTAATCATAATAGACACCCTACATTCTAGACAGAAAAAGAATCACACAAACGCATCCTACATGGTTGCCGAATAATGGTATGATATTACTACAGAATAGTTGCTGTACGCAAACATTCAACCCCGGTGATTCTAAACACACATCATATAGGAACCACAGAACACCAGCCAGTATAACGGTGTACGCTTCCACAACGTTCGAAACAGAGATATAACGACAGAGACAACAGGAAAGTACAACAATCCCACAGATATGCAACAGTGATACAGAATAGAATCACACGTCTATGTTCCTAACAGACAGTGCTACTTACACACCAGGAATATGAAGGTGCATCTTATGTTGCATTAGAAACTCGCATAAAACTGTTGAAAACACGGTGATAATAATAAAAATAAAGCTTCGTGGCAGCAGACGCTATAATAATATTTTGGGTGAAGTTATCTGACAGTTAATGATAAATCGATAAAATACAAAACATTGGGTTAGAGAGTGGCTAAATATATTCGCTCTCGCCTGATCTAAGAAGAATATTGATGGCCACATAGAACATCGACATCAATCACCTAGTGTAAAAGTAATATTTAAATATTATTATAGTTTGGCATATGTCTAGTTATCATAGCTCTATGCAGCAATTTTAGAAAGCTTCTAGCAGCCTCGGAAATTTAGGAGTGACTCACTATCCATACGTTTTATTTTCGTTGGCGGTGGCGAGGGTAACATTGTATAACGAAGCAGTCATACCATACAGTGTTCGTTTACTATAATTCAATACTTTTGAAACTCATCTTAAATCTGGCAGTAAAGGATTGATTGTATTAACCGACAAGGTAAAAAAATGACTAAAACCTATGAGGAATTCTTAGGATACGTTCAAAGAACACATTTGCTTTCTTTTTAATTAATCCTGCGATTAATGATTTATTGCATTCTCGTATGCTTGAAGATATATGTAGCTTTGAGATACATAGAAATTGTAGAGTGAACGTCTTAATCTTTTGATGTCACGTCAATGTAGACTGTAATACTCAAATGACTGGTCATTTGATTTGTCCACTAAATCCTGCGATGACCACAAGCTAACTCTACAGCCAATGGTTAATCCGCCTTTGAATTGAATATTCAACTAAGCCCAAGGCTATGCTCTTCGAGGAATTACTCCTTATCTCTTAAATTATTGCACAGAAATTGTCAGATAATATCCTAAGTCTGAAATGGTCACGCTTCGGTATTCACTGAGAAATTTTAATGCTGTTACTTCTGATAGGACCCTACGGAGGATGTACCTGATGTCTCCACTCTCAGGACCCTCCTATGAACAGCAGGCTGTTGTAGGCTGTTGAGCAGTATCAACAGTAGGCTGCATGCTGGATGGAATGGAATAAGTTGTACACAAATCCTTCTCGTAGATTAACGCCAACACCCGACACGTGGCTGCATTTAACAGAGTCAACTGAGTTACAAGAATTGAGGACGCCGCGCTGAAGATGACTTTCATCTTTTCTCTCGGCAGATTTCTAGGAGACTCGTACAATACCCTTTCTCATCTCAGGAAGATATAGAAGAACAACATATAGAAGATAAGTTTCGTTTCGTTTCGTACAGTTCTCCTACAAATTGCTGAATTTGCATAATACAAAGTTTTAGGTAGATTTATTAAATTAACAGTGAAATTCTTTCCGACAGTGTGATCAAATATATTAATTCCATAAATGTTAAAGTAACCTCTAGATTAGATTAACTTCGGTAGGACCTATTATATTCAAAGGGTGAAAAATTCTTTTAATTTTTAATTTTTAGGTTAATTATTGAAAACTTTTTTGCACAACATATTTGTATGCTTTTGTTTATTATCATTTTTATTTTCTTATTTGATAATATTTATTATGTATGTGTACATAATCTTGTGCACTTTTTTCACAAAAAAATTTATTCTTTGTAATGGAAATTATTGTTTTTCTTCCTTCTTTATCGTAATTTATCAAGGTGCTGTTTAAATTAAAATTCTCACCTCTACTATTTTCAGCAACACAGTAATCATTCTGCAATTCAACACCATCTCAAGGCCTCTTATGTTCATTTTCTTTATTAGTTCTATTTGTTATTGGTTTAGCCCGAATGTATCTTTCTCTTTTTATTATGTATTCCACATATTTGTTATTGTACACTAATTCTTTATGGTTGCTTCAGATAAACAATGCAATTTGTGTTAAGAAGGAAGAAAATAAAAATGGGAATTAACACCCTAATACTGTTTGTCGTTTTTTCTTTCCTTCATACAATTACACAAGGAAGAAAACTAATTCATTAACCTATTTAATATTTCTTGTGGTTTTCTATTCACAACACTTCAAATTCTGAGTTCGATCAGGCTGAGCTCGAGTTTGGCTGCCTTCCACCCTTCCACATTCAATGAAATGTAGCAACACTATACTATGTGAACCTATACAAGACCAATTTGTAAATCCTGAATTGTTAGGTGTAGCTAACGTTTTAACACAGTCATTTTGTCTCTCTATTTAGCCTCACTGCCCCAGAACCGTTTGCACAGGCAAAAAGTTTGTTTAGTTTCTAGTAGACATCGAACTTGTAATCACGGCTACTCGGCTACTAAACTAGTTTAGCTGTGGAGTAGTACTACACTACTCAAAGACCAAATTTTATTTAGCTTTCTGCCCCACTTTATGCATATGGTGGTTGGTAAATAATTGCCAAAGCGTGAAAATGAAGCAATTTCTAACAAAGAATTTACGTAGTTTTGACAAAGTAGGACAGACAGTAGATTAAATTTTTATCGTTGGTAGCACATAAAGAGGGGTTGATAAAAACAGTTCTTTCTTTGTCTCTCCCTACCTCTCTCTCTTTCTCTTTCTCTTTCACTTCGTTTCTATCCATAGATAGACGTGGTTGCAGTATTCGCTACGTGGTTATAACGAAGACACAACGAGGTTGTAGCATTCGCGCTCTTTTGAATATTCCTTCTTTGGCTCCCTTCATCTTCTAGTCTCTATCTGCTTGAATTTATTTGGATCATGGCTAAAATACAGCAAATTTCCAGTCAGATATCTCAAAACGTCTGCGTCCCAACAGTTCAAGTATGGAATTCATAAATATTTATAAATTCATTAGAGTATTTAGAAATTCCATCCTTGGATTATTATTATTATCTGCTTGAGTTTTGATTGGTATTTGTATAAGTTGATTACAAGTCTCACCCAGAGACCTCAAGAGACCAACAAGCCAGTAGTTGAAGTTGGCGTGATGGCTAGGGTGCCATATATTTGGTTTTGCAAAAAGTATCGTTCTAGAGAATTACGAAAGCAAGAAAATTATAAGCTTGGGATTACATAGACAGAATTTAACGCATGAGCATTAGTTTTGTAATCTCTGCCACTTTTGGATTTCCTGGTATCTGAGTTAGGTAGCAATGAGCCCCATTTGTCATCATTCCTAGGGCATCTATGACAACATGTATAGTTTTAGTCTCGAGGGTCCACATTTTACTAATTTCTATTTCAAGATCTTTATACTTGCTCAATTTTTGTTAGGTATTGACGGATTGGGGTCGTCATATCGATGAGAAGGCATGCTTTTTGTCTGAAGTGCTTCAATATGATGTCTGGCCAATTCGCATCTATCTTTCTATCAGTTCGTTTAATATTATTATTATTACAAATATGTATGTATGTATGTGTGTATGAATGTATTTATATATGCATATATGTATGCAAATATACAGACATAAGTATGTACTTGTGAGCGTCTACACACTATTTGTATGTAGATATATATGTAAGTATACACATTATACAAGCAGGCACTCATTTAGTTGGTACAAAATAAGGATGAAACAGGAACATATATGAAATTAGACAAAGAAAATCATCGAAATGAGAACGAAACTGCAACAATGAAACGGTGTTTACGAAGAAATTGCACCCAATAAAAAAACAAGTAAGTATTTAACGTTTGAGTTTATGCACTATATATATATATATATATATATATAT
>NC_069001.1:28525534-28528838 GCF_001194135.2 Octopus bimaculoides | reverse complement strand
TATATATATACATACATACGAAAGTCTATTATTCTTTTGTAACTAGTCTCCCCTCCATTAGCTTTTCCTATAAAACACCTTGATACGTACTGTACCAAGCCAGACAATACTTGTTAGTTTTACTGACATTTCTCTTTTATTTTTAATACACATTCATTAAAGTATCTATACAACACTACTCGACTTTGTAAAATACCAATTGTTCTATTGAGATGTTGCAAAACACACACACAGTGAAAATTTGCAGGAAAGACTGATGGTAATTCCAAAATTCTTGGTGTGGGAAAAGCTGTAAAGCAGGATAAAAAACCAATATAGAACAAACTGACTTCAATTGTTTCCCAACAATTCACTTCACTGACAAAGTATTCCAAAATGGATTGATGTAAAAAGTCTTACACCCACACACGTCTTTCTTTTTCAATCGAACATCTTAATAGATTTAAGTAATATGACCTTGTCTTAAGCACGAATCTTAACTCCTGTGATTATAACAGCAGTGATTTACCCTCACCAATCTAAATTGAAATGGTTGAGAATATAGTTATGTATTTTTATATTTATTTTCTTGAAACTTAGCTCTTATTTGTGTGTGTATCTCATCCTACTGTCATTCGTATCTTTAATGATATCTATCTTCTTATTATTATTCGTATGATAGTATGTGTTTACATTTCGCACTAGATCTCTTAGTATTTATTGCCTGTTTGTTATATATGTCTTATTTTGTATAATGCATTTTAAGTAAGACGGAGTAGCACAGCCAGTTATAGGTGCACAGTCATACATACACACATTCACAAATACTGCACATACATATGCGTGTGAGTGTTTATACATATATATATATATATATATATATATATATATATATATATATATATATATATATATATATATATACGGGCAATATGAGAGAAGTGTATGTAGAATGGTAGTGTAAATTACACCCTATATGTATTATAATCATGTGTGTATGTGTGTGTGTGTGTGTGTGCCCAATCTTGTTGCTGTTGTTGCTTAGAGTCAAACAAATATTCTTTTCTACTCTAGGCACAAGGCTCGAAATTTTTGGAGAAGGTGCCAGTCGATTAGATCGACCTCAGTACGCTACTGGTACTTAATTTATCGATCCCAAAGGGATGAAAGGAAAAGTCGACCTTGGCGGAATTTGAACCCAGAACGTAACGGCAGACGGAATACCGCTAAGCATTTCGCTCGGCGTGCTAACGTTTCTGCCAGCTCGCCACCTTGAGTCAAACCAATATTAACAGAGCAGAAATATATTCAATGGTATATTCCGCCCGGGAACATCCAGCCTCAGATATTCATTTTTCCCATGAAACTCAGCCCCACATGATATTTTGTGGGACGGTGTAATATGATCAGTCGGAGGTTTTGTTGTATCTCATAACTAGACATTGCATATCCCTTCTTACCGAAGACTAATAGTAGTAGTAGTAGTATTAGTGGTGGTGGATGCTAGTCAGCCAGTCTCATTTATTCATATCTCCATTAACGCAGAAAGCCTTCTAGGAACTGAGGTCATCGAAGGGTAAAACAACAAGTACAACATCGGAAGGTAAAAAAAACAACAACAACAAAAAGGGTAAACCAGCAACAAAAGAAAGAAAAAAAGAAGAGTAAAAAATCATTTAAAATTTGTCAGAAAGGAAGCACGATCGACATGCGCATTTACACGAACTGAAAGACAAAGTAGCAAAACTGGAACAAGATCCTCGAAGTACAATATTTTTAGGGTTCGTTATGGTTTAGCGGAATTGAAATTGATCTGATACAATTCAATAAACAGTACGTGCTTTCTCCATCCATAGTGTCTTTATAACAGACATATATGCAACGAAGATATCTGCAAATTTGTTATTGTTTCTTTCTGGTTGTTACACTTGCAGTGGTTATCGCTGCAGTTGTTCTTGTTCCCGCCCCCGTAGCGTGTTTACCACGATCGACTTGATTTGATTGTGGCTGCTCTATATTTTATATACTTTAAGTTTAATGAAATTTCATACAAATGCACTCACGAGTACACATACATATGAATACACACATATACACAAATATATATATTCATACATGTGCATGGATATATTTGTGTGTATGTATGTAAATATACACAGCAGATCTTGTATGTGTAAGTAAATATATGAATATGTCAACATTTATACAAACATATACACATACATGTGTGTGTGTGTGTGTCTGCGATTTGTCATTGTTTGTGTATGTACTTTATGTGCATGAAGCAATAAAACAAATTTCGCATAAAAAATTATTTATTGATAAAACACAACAACAACAACGGTAAACAATAATTTCAAATTTCGGTACAGAGCTACCAATTTCGGTGGAGGAGATGAGTGGATTAGATCGACCACACTGTTCAATTGCTATTTATTTTAACGGCCCCGAAAGTATTAAAGGCAAAACTAAACCTCACCGGGATTTGAACTCGAAGCAAAAAGGTGCAGAAACGATTCTGCCAAGATCGTCGACATCTTACTCGTCACCATCATCATTAGCATCATTCTTATTATTAATATTATTTCTGTCGTTTTGGTGTCGTTGTGTTTTTTTTTGTTCTTTTTTCTTGTTCTTCTTCTTATCATTATTATCTTTTTTAGAACAATAATGTTGTTATGTACAGAAGGGTTAAGTTCAAGTATCGTACACATTAATAAACATCAAGTATGTCTCTTGCCGTTGCATTCACTATTTATTTGTGTTCTATTGACACATCCCATGTGACTCCCCCACCATATCTTCTTCCATATTGGTTCTTAGCATTGTTTATTTTTATTTCTATTGTAAATATCTTTATTCTTCTCTTCTTATTATTTCTTTATCCTTATATTTTACTTCCCGTTGTGACTTCAACCAATTTGCTTTTTTTTCCAGAGTAGTTTCTGCAAAACACTCACCTACACACACACACACACAAACATATAGGCACCAACATGTATATTACACACTAAAACATATTCGTAGTTACATGCCTATTTCTTCACTATTTATTACACTTTAAATAAATGTCCACCATCTATGGATGTATATATATATATATATATATATATATATATATATATATATATATATATATACACGTATATATGTATATACACACATGCATATATATAAATATATAAGTATATATATACATTTTACACTTTTACTTGTTTCAGTCATTTGACTGCGGCCATGCTGGAGCACCGCCTTTAGTCGAGCGAATCGACCCCAGGATAGATGCCTAGTACTTGTATATATATACATATATATATATATATAT
>NC_069001.1:28523023-28525336 GCF_001194135.2 Octopus bimaculoides | reverse complement strand
TATATATATATATATATATGGGAGAATTTACGAAAAAAAAACAACAGACGAAGACAAGTGGTGTAAACAACAAATGGATGTATTAGTTTAACGCTCGGGAATACAGAAAGTCTTTGACGTTTGGAGCTACGCTCTTCAACTGAAAGCAACACAAAAAGAAATAAGGAGAGAAACAAGGAGAAAATAAATATAAATGTAGTGGTCAGCGATCTATCATGGTTGTACCGTTATTATAAAGTCTCGTTCCTTCGTTTATGGTAATAGAAACTTCCTGCTATTTCTTCATTCATCAGTGATAACATCCAAATCCCGTTACCTCTGTATTTACAGCTACCCGCCTCGGTCTGTAGAATGACGTAGCAGTTAATATTTGGCGTTTATATAACTCCCTATATCTTCCTACTCAGATATGTGTTGTCGATCTAATATCAGGCATTATTGATTTCTTGAGCTATACATTAATATAACAATTAATCAGCTGACCTGCTACGTGCAGCTCCTAAATCTAGTCATTTGCGGACCCTACAATTTTACAAGGTGAAGATCTTATTTCATACAAAATATATAATGACCATTGCTGAAATGTCTATTATGAGGAATGCACTGCATTCGGCTACTCGTTGGCATGTTCCATACTTTACGAATTTACACATAAGCGCATGCACGCAGATAGATATACACACACAAACATATGTATATGCACCGAGTAAAACGCGCAACTTGAGACACATTTCTGATGTCACCGGAGTAACAATCAGCCTTTTTGTTTTATTATTTAAAATATTTGACGTGGGAGTTGATTGAAGAGAAGTTGAGTATTAGTTTAATATGAATTTACTGGTGAGAGAGAGATGCGGAAAAACAATTCATGTTGATGAGCTACCGTTACAATCGTCGTTTAACTCAGAATTAACCTTGATCGTGGAATATCTTATTAACGGGACCACAGTGTCTGTCATGCAAACCCAATAAAATATATTGGACTTCATTTAACAACTATGCCCTTCGTATTTTTAAAAGAGTAACGTGTGATTTAAAGCATTTATATTTTCCCCTGTTGTCTACAAGGTCAGTCCAGAAAATAGAGGCTGCCTTAATAATTCAGAAGCACAAACCATCGTATCGAAATACTTGTTCTTCTTCCAAATCCAATTTGTGACATTCATTAAATGATGTAATCAGCTCAAGTAATACATAAGTATATATATATATATATATATATATATATATATATATATATATATTCATACACACACACACAAATATATATATATAAACACACACACAAGTGTGTATCCATATGTATGTAATCGACTTTGCCGCTCTGTTAAAATTGCTGGTCTTATAATAAATCAATAAAGAGATGAAATTGGAAGCATATCGTCCATAATATTGAATCAGTGTAAAGAAGTCAATAATTTGTAAAACTTTCACTGATTAGAATGAATGATAGAAGACACACCCAATTATTTTATGCATTAGTGTTTGCATGGAAATGGCTTTGAGAGGTTTCCACAAATAAAGTATCATGGGTTGAAGCTAAAAGCATATTATTACATTCTAAAATAAACACCGGTGTATTTAATTCAATAATATCATCAACGGCCTCAAAATAACCTATCATTATTTACGCCATTAAATGGAAGCTAGAGAACGTAGCACAAACCTCCCGCGCTTCCTCAATCTCAATTTGTGTTTTCATATATATATATATATATATATATATATATATATATATATATATATATATATATATATATATATATATATATATATTTATACACATATATGTATGTACATATATATATGTATGTATATGTACATATAAATATATATATGTATGCATACACATACAAATATATGTATGCATATATATGTTCATGTGCATGCGTATAGACATGTGCGTGTAAGCATGTACAAGTTGATATTACGATGCAACATATACGTCATAAATGGGTTTATATTGACATACTCTTTGTTAGTCTGAACGAGGAGATATTGATCTTGTGTTTATGCCATAATTGTATATGTATATCTCACTCGTATAAGCTCCTTTCATCGGTCTCTGTGAATTTCTACGTAATTCTAAGCCATCCCTATCTGTGTCCGTGTGTATGTATATATATATATATATATATATATATATATATATATACATACATACATATGTGTGATACACACCTATGTAAGTATATGTAAATGTGTATATCTACATATGTGTATGTATACATCTGTATATATGTTATATTCATATGTGAGTGTACACATATTTCGATGTATATATATATATATATATATATATATGTATATTTG
>NC_069001.1:28521395-28523013 GCF_001194135.2 Octopus bimaculoides | reverse complement strand
GGCGTGTCTCTGTGTGCGTGCGCCCGTGTGTGTGTTTGTGTTCGCATATATGTATGTAGATATGGTCCAGTGAGTGATCACTGTAGTATTTATTGATACTGAAAGAATAGATATGAGAAAACATGAAAGCATTATTGAATATTCTGTTATCATTGTTAGTAGTAGCAGTAGCACTATTATTATTATTATTATTATTATTATTTCTATTGTTAGTATTATTATTATCGTTGTTATTATTATTAAGCTTATCAGCATTATCAATAACACGAACAATCCGCCTCCTCCTTCACCTCTTCCACTTCATCATCATCATCATCATCACTAGTATAGTTTTTTTTTTTCAGATATCTTTTAATATGAAAATGACACGATGACAAGAGAAAATAATAACACTACTTTTACATACTCATATATTAAGGACAACAGAATAACAATACAGAATAAGTAAAATCGCACAAAGGACTTTGGCATTAAAACAATAATATTGAGTGCTGCTTGGTGCATTAGTGTGTATTGAAGTCCACTATTGAAAGTCTTTCATATCGATATAATAGGGATACGTTCAAGTTGGAAAAAAAAAATTCGTTGGTGTATTGAGAATTTAAAGATCAATGATTTTGTTGTTGTTATTGCTGAGATTGTTGTTGTTGAAATATGCTGTTGTTGTGACTTTTTATGTATACATAATACATCTCGTTCTACCCGTAGACACAGACGTGCACAGAGGCACTCACGTTCTTTGTATTTATCATAATAAAGATATTCGTTTTTACAACAACTCCAACAGATATTTAATGCTTTCCCCCTCCTCCAAAATATAGAAACAATGCATATAACAAAATGGATATATTTTAAATGGCTTTGAATTATTATCGATCTGTTAATCTTTAGTATAGGTTCATATTCAGGTTTAAGATACAAACAATAGCAAAAAGAAAACAAAAAGAGAGTTGGGACAATGTGAAGAGATAACAAAAAAAAAAAAAACAGAAGTCAGAAGCAAACGCTTTAAAAGAAGTACAGTGATGTTATTGATAGAGAGAAACAATAAGCAAAACCGTGTAACTAAAAATCTTTTCAATCTATACTTGTGGCTCTCCGTCGGTAAAGACGATTAGGGTTTCAGTTGATCCGATCAACGAATCAGCCTGCTCGTGAAACTAACGTGTATGTGCCTGAGCACTCTAGAGAGACTTGTGTATCTTTCACGTAGTTCTCAAAGAGATTTTACGTGACACAGGATGTGAGAAGGCTGGCCATTTCAGTTACATGTACAACTCATATTAGCCAACTGAGTGAACTGGCGCAATGTGATGTGAAGTGACCTGTCACAGGGAATCCAAATCACGACTTTAAGATAAGCATCTGAATTCCCGAACCACTAAGTCACGAATCTCCACCTATATTTCTATCAAATGAAGAACTGATAGATTCATATACAGATGACACTACGTTTCTGCTGTAATACTATATACTACTACAGTAGAAAGGCTAAAGTTGTAGGTATGGATATCTCTCTATCTATCTATCTACAAATATAAGCGCGCGCGCACACACACACACACACATACATACATATCGATTTATATATATATATATATATATATATATATATATA
>NC_069001.1:28517463-28521238 GCF_001194135.2 Octopus bimaculoides | reverse complement strand
ATATGTATATATCTGTACATATATAGATACATATGTATATGTACGTATATTTGTATGTATATATATATGCATATATATATGCATATATATATATATATATATATAAATGTATTATGCGCGCGTGTGTGTGTGTGTGTGTGTGTGTGTATGTGTTTATGTATGCACTTGTAATAGACGAACATATAATCGTTAGAGCATGTGTAGCTTTTTGAGCCTATATACACATATGTTCTGCTTATATGTATATGTATATACGTATATATATGAAAGGAACACTCTCTTTTTTTTTCTCTCTCTCTCTACAAGTATATATTTATGTATGTATAGAAAAAAATAAATTCATAGATAGATGAAAAGATAGATATATGTAGATTAACATGGCCATTTCCGTACTTAGTACGTGAAGGATGTGTAATAGCTAAAACATTCACTTAAATGTTCTATTAATCTAACTTTCTCAGACTAAATTATACAAGATACCATCATCAACATTTTACCCATTAAAGCATTTCTGATATACTCACTTGTCTTTTCAGAAGCACTTCACCCTCTTTTCCGAATTGAAATTGAATACTAGTCATGCAATCACCTAATTTTTTTTACTTTCTGCTCCCTTTCAGAAATATATTACTGGTATATTATGAAAAACCAGAATGTTGATATAAATAGTATCTCACGCTTTCCAACTGTTTTAATACTCTTAGTGAACAATCAATTCGTATTACACACTAGATTGCAAAATTCATTAACCAGGGGATATTTCAAGCCTACACACTACCTCTACAACTTTCTTTGATCTCGAGCATATAACGGCACAGAAATGTACCTCTAACCACGTTCTCTTGTTGTGTAACTCAAAAGTATAATTGGAAAATATTCCAGATGTATAAAAAATGACGGTATTGTAATTGCTGGAAAGTTATTTCATCGTAGTTGTACATGATCAGCACTGATCTAGTTTTCAACGAAGCTCAACGATAAAGCGTTACTTTTCGCTCCATGTTGATCTGTATTTTCATAAAATATGATATTCCTTTAGCATACGTTACGTTAAAAAAAAATAATAATCTTGTTTGCTAAGTATATTTCTAACAGGAATGGCTGTGTGGTAAGTAGCTTGCTTACCAACAACATGGTTCTGGGTTCAGACCCACTGCGTGGCACCTTGGGCAAGTGTCTTCTACTATAGCCTCGGGCTGACCAAAGACTTGTGAGTGGGTTTGGTAGACGGAAACTGAAAAAAGTCTGTCGCATATATATATATATATATATATATATGTGTGTGTGTGTGTGTGTGTTTCCCCCCCAACATCGCTTCACAACCGATGCTGGTGTGTTTACGTCCCCGTAACTTAGCGGTTCTGTAAAAGAGACCGATAGAATAAGTCCTGGGATCGATTTGCTCGACTAAAGGCGGTGCTCCAGAATAGCCGCAGTCAAATGACTAAAACAAGAGTAAAAGAGTAACTGTACTAGCTGATATTAGAAAAACTGCGCGGAAAATTAAGCAATTTTCCGCGTAGCTTTGATGGTAATGAGTGGGGTTATTAGAGAGAAATAAACTTATGGAAGAAACGCTATTCATTTAAGGGTTCCCGCTTTAACCATTTGAAATCAATGTACAATCAGCAATTTTAATATGCAGACGAATCCTTTGTTTTGCATTATACAAAAAGAGATAATGAATTAGATCACAATTGAACGAGGCCGTTTCACCATGACCACAAGATCTGTTGCGAGTAACAGTCAACGGTTTGTCATATCTTACACTGCTCTTTTATAAATGAGAAACTTTGGATGATATGAGCTGAGACAATTTAGATCTCCGGTACTTGCGACAATATCTGTTGCAGCCTTACCCCACCTCCTCCTCCTACTACTACCACCGCCACCAAAACAACCACCGCCACAACTAATACTAGTACCAATACAAATGTATCCGGCATCACCACCACCGTAACCACTATCATCAATATTGCACCCTCCTCCAACTACTTACTCCTCATCCTCCTCCTACTACTACTACTGTTGCTGCTACTTCTTGTACAATAGTGATGGTCACAATTCTTAACAATTCACGACATCCATTATGGAAAGAATACTTTGGCGCTCACAATAAGCGAACCACTGACCCACTTGTTTCATTGTTAATATTTCTTAGTAATTGGGTGAATTTTGTGATTCCATTCTCAGCGAAGCATCCCTTTAAATATTTGACAATGCCTTTGTTGTCCCAGTCTTATATAATATATATCTCATTAATGCTGACAAATTTCTTTGTACTTTTTACTATCTTTAGAAGCCTGAGAGAATCAGTAGCGATTTTTGTTGTTGATGCTATTGTTATTGTTGTTCCCCCTCTTCTACTTCTTATTATGATTATGATTATTATTATTATTATTATTAATATTATTATTATTATCATTTGGTGAAACTGAACTCATTTGCAGAAATGATTCACTTTCCTGAAAATAGCGACGGCAAAATATAGCAACGAAATCGAAAACAAAAACAATCGGCGTTACTTTGATAAGAAATCAGTTTCTCGTTTCACAATAATATCCTAAAGTGCATTCATCAATAGATTGACCTTGCTATATATTAGGTGGAACATAATTATCAATCTTCCCTGCAATCTTATACTAAATGGGTGTTTTTCTTTTAATAAGCTTCCTGACAGATTTCCGACCCATTTGTATTTTCGTCCTTTCAAATTTCTACATTTTATTATTCCTGTTCCTATTCTTATACTTATTCATATTACTGCATTTTATTTTTGCTTCGTTACACTAAATTCTATCGTTTGACCATTGAAATGTATTAGCGTGTCAGATGAATTATTTTCGGCATTTTTCTTTCCATTATATTGTTCGCTTTTATTTAAGTCCGTCGTTGAAATGCTCTGTCGTCTTAGGACGATGATAACAAGAAATAGTCACATGTATTCTGGACTCAAATTATGAAGAGCTCACGAACACGTATATGTGTGTATATATTCTATTGTGATTGTGTGTATGTGTTTGTGTTCGTGTGTGTGTGTCTATGTGTCTGTGCTTGTGAATAAATGTGTTTGTGGACGTGCATGTATATGATTGTGTGCGTGAGCATGTATATGAGTATGTGTCCGTGAATGTGTGTATATGCGTGTTTATATATGAGTGCGTGTGTGTATGTATATGTGTGAGTGTGTGTATGCGCGCGCACGAATATGTACATACGTATGCATTTGTTAGCATTGCAGAAATGATATATCTCCGTATGAATTGCTACTAATTTTCCACTTGGTGTCACTATGGCTCTCAATTCGAATATCCCCATGTTGTTTATCAGTCCTCCAACTTTACCATAAATAGACGCGTTTTAGAGTCTATGAAAGCAGCTATAATTATTTCTGTAGAGCAATCATCAGCATCATTAGCATCGTAGTCGTCGCCGCCGCAGTCATCATGAACATAGATATTTATAATCCACTTTCCCATGCTTGCACTGGTCACATGGGATTCGTTGAGCCAATTTTTCTACGAACGCATATCATCATTTTCGCCGATCATCCATTGTTTCTAAGAAAGGTCAAAATTATTCATGCCCGGAAATGTTTTCAATTAAATATGAAACGATACCGCTTGTATCACAGTACTACACGTTTACATCTATCACACGAAGTCTGGACGAAATGGCATACACACAGACCAGCGGGCCCACCCACATATACACATGTATTTTGATCCCAAAAGAGTCCTCTGTGGCCTTCTTTTCGCAGTCACGTACTAGAAGT
>NC_069001.1:28512842-28517298 GCF_001194135.2 Octopus bimaculoides | reverse complement strand
GTGTGTGTGTGTGCATGCGTGCGTGCGTGCGTGTATGTGACTAGAGTGTTAGGAAGCACCTATATTACTAGAAATAAGAGCGAAATCTTAATTTGACTGTAGCCATGCTGTAGCATTGACTTAAGTTGAACTATTCGGCCCAAGGATTTATTCTTTGTACGCCTAGTACTTATTCTATCGTTCACTTTTTCCGAACTGCTAGATTACGGGGACTTAACTTAGAATTATCCAAAATTTCGACTACCTTCTTTTCTCAAAACAAATACAGAAGAACCACATTAATCATACAAACTTTATCCACTTCAAGATAACATTTGCCGGCTTCACATTGTAACTAAATAGGGGACATAGCTCCTTAACTAATTTCCTGGCCAATTTTTCTTTCCACCACCTTTTTCACAACAACTTCTGCCAGGCTGCACGAATCCACCTCCGACTATAGAGAACAATCGCCATATTCCCTTCCATAACAGCTAACTCTTATGAGCGTAAAGTTATATAATCGGCTTGCTACCTAACACTCTACTGTCTTCTATGCGCGAAACTGATTTTCAAGACCAGCTGTGATTGATATTCAATACTATACACTTCGGAATACACACACACACACACATATATATATATATATATATATATTAATGTCCTTCATAACGACCAGCGGCATATTTTATTTCCTTTGAAATATTAAGCTTCCCTAGCTTCATGTGACTAAAGTGTCATTATAGAAAGCAAGTATTAAAACTTCGTACGAAGTAAATACAATGATTGTGGGGACTTTCATATTGAAAAACTTAAATAAATCAAATGTGTATTAAAAACTACATCACAGTTGCGAAGTTGTAAACGCAAAAGACAGTGAAGTGTTTTTCTTAAACATAAATCAGTCTAGTTTTTTCCCCTCTCTCTCTTATGATTTCTTTTTGGGATTATTTATATCTGTTTGTATGAATGCATATGAGATGCTGTGATTCGTCGAGTGTCAAAATATTTGCTTTGTGTTTCGTTTTAGAAATTTGCTATAAAAATGTTTAAAACATGTATAGACACTAATAAATATATTTGCAACGTTTGTTTTACTCTGTCACCGAGATGAATTTTTTTTCTTTTTTATACACGTTATTGACGGCTTTGTTGTGTATCATTATTGTTGAAGCATTTCATTTTACGTCAGCGTTAACACTTTTGTCTCTGTTTTATTTCTTTCTCTGATATTTTCAATAGTTAATACTAATTTTGCTCTACTTGCTCCTGTACTTATCTTTAGTACTTCGAAGATCTTCGCTTCCAATTATCAACACTTTTCTTTTGATATAGCGTCGCGTTGTTTCTAACGAAAATCACACATCCTTCAAGCTATATCTTAAAAATTTCATTTTGTCGTAATCTTATTGTCATGCTTACCGATCATTGTTCTAAATCTAGTGTACCAAATCTTAATTCTTTCTTTATTATTTTGTTGAATTTTAATAATTATATTTTACATTATTTAACTATGAAATCTCAAAAACTTATATATATATAAGCCATAGTTGCTATAAGGTGTCGATTTACAACTTCTGGCTGAATTTACATCGAATTAGTTTTGAAGAAATTATATATATTTTTATATTTAACTGAAGTCATTGGACTACAAACATAATGTGGCACCACCTTGAAAGGTCTTTTAGTCACAGGAGTCTGCTCCAGGACCCTTTTCTTTTTAAAGGGTGCGATTTATTCTTTCAGATCATTTGCGGTATCGCGAAGTAACAGGGAAATGTACAAACCAACACTGGTTCGCAAGCGGTGGTCGGAGACAAATACATACACAATGACAGGCAGAGTACTACACATACACACACACACACACGCACACACACACACACACATATATATATATATGTATATATATATATGTGTGTGTGTGTGTGTGTGTGTAGAAATGTATGCATGCAAACATTCTAACTCACATACGCACATGCACCGACACATATATATACTTAACAACGAATGAATGTAATCTTTCGAATTCCATTCTACGTGTGCGGTTAATATGTATTAGAGTTAACACGTTTGTAATCATGCGATGTAATGGCGTATCACTTTTGCAACGTTCCTTCAACGATATCACATTGCTTGTCTATTCTTGTAGCTGTCATACTAATAAATATCTCAATTTGAATGCGGTAACACTCAATTACGAAAACATATACAAGAGCCTACAACTTATGGTGAAATATATACCGCTTTTCATTCACAATGCGTCCATATCCAAACGAAGAAAATTTAATGAGTCTGTCCAGTAACTTAAAAGTTGCATTAGTTAGAAAGAGAATCCATAGCTCCAAAATTGGGAATTCAAAGGTTACATCACCTACAGGCTGTCATAAATTGAAACGCACTTACGTGTCTAAGCAATAATGTGATTATGTTGACTGGCTCAGTCAAATTATATTTACTTAGAAAAATATAAAATTTCACCGGATGTTCTTTAAAAAGACGAAATGCACTAACGGAAATTTTTCTTAATCACAAAATCTAAAACTCTAAAATCTCATTGTACTGAAGAATCTTTAGGAAAGGCATATGTTTGCCAAGTTAATGATGGTCTTGTGAGATAAAATATTAGATTTAACATTGCAGCTGACATTGCCGAAAATAGGCACCAACAACGAAATCGTATTGGTCAATGTTAACTGCATAGCGTCACTTAGCTTGTGAACTTTCTTCTTATGAAAACGGAAGAGGTCGAAGTAGAAGATAACATTAATTTTCATTCGGCGACCTATATTTAGCTAATATTATCACAAGTGTATTTAAAGAATCTTGACAGCAGTGAATATCGAGTGAGCGAGCGAATATACCATGAACAGGTATATATTGAAAGAGAGATGAATTGTGTTGGAATATTGGAAAGCATTACAAGTTTATACCTCACACATTTTCATTAGCTCCTTGGGTATATAGCGTGAGAAATATATTCTCCAAAATTATATTCTAGGATCAAGAACCTTGTAAAACAAATACAAGAGTGAAATGATATATTCTTAAGTTCCAACCGTCGCTTTCGGTGTTAGAAAGGATGAATATGTTCTATAATACTCTTCCTCTTCAAAGGTGTTTACGGGTAATTATACAAACCAGAAAAAGGTTAACTTCGTATTCGCTGGACCAGATAGAAATGACAACCACTTTAACTCATACCCAAATCATAAAGAACACCTCGATTGCTGGATAGAGGAGATCTAAATACAATGTGAGAACATATGAAAGGATGGTGACACTTGCAATATTACAAGTCCTAAAAATTGCGCTTTCAAATCGACATTTGCGCTAAAATATATAGCGCCATTTCCAACTATCAACAGTGAATATTTATTTTTCATGTTTGTACATTTTATTTCCTTACATCTTATTTAGTAGAGTATCTCTGTCATTAAGTTAATGATTTAATTTGATGTCTGGAATGTTAATAAATATGAAATCTCATCGGGAGATTTTAATTTAAATTATTAAGTTGTATCATATAGACAAGGGTGGTCATGGGTAGGTTGGTTTCAAAAGGGTTCAGTATACCTTATGCAGATGTAGGTGGTTTGTCAAGTAGATATAGAAAATTCAATGCAACGGAAGCCAATATCCCGGCCATCATTTTGGTTACACTAATAAATATGTGTCGATATTCTTCGGCAAGTTAACTCTAATTTCTTTCCGATAATACTGGTTTCAAATTTTGGCCCAAAGCCAGTAATTTCGAGAGGTAGTGCAAGTTGATCGATTAAATCGACTCTGATACCCATGTTATCGATCTCGAATAGATGAAAAGCAAAGTCGACCGCGGCGAAATTCGAACTCAGAACGTAAAACGCGACAAAATGTCACTAACCTTTTTGCCTGGAAAATTAACTGCTTTGCCAGGTCGCCGCCTTATGTTCCTGCAGATAATATTCTTCTTTTCTTACTCTAGGCACAAGGCCTGAAGTTTTTGGTGAAGTGAGAGGGGGGGACATTTGATTAGATCAACCCCAGTACCAGCTGGTACTTAATTTATCGACCCCGAAAGTATGAAATGCAAAGTCTACCGCGGCTGACTGCAGATAATATTATATGTTCTAAATACGCGATTGTTGAAGAGCTAAACATGTAAAATATTATATTTAGCGCTAAATGTTATATTCAAAGTTGAAAACGTCAGAAACAGATGTGATATGACCTGCCTTTCATTTAATACGCAATTTATGTGCTCGTGCATAATGCTGGTAAGAGAAAAAAATCGAACTTGAAGCCATTTATATCATGAAGTTGTGCAAGTTATTTATCATGTTTTACATAAAGTAGAGGCATGAATTATGCTGCCTACGCATTGATAGTCCATTGTCTTATAATCGCTCTCAGAAAGGGAATACTGTATTCAGAATTAAGGTACATGTTATATATATATATATATATATATATATATATATATATATATATATAT
>NC_069001.1:28510935-28512745 GCF_001194135.2 Octopus bimaculoides | reverse complement strand
TATATATATATATATATATATATATATATATATATATATATATATATATATATATGTATGCATGTATGTATAATTGAAATGAATATTAAGTAAATAAATGAATATAGAAAATGGTTTTGTGCTTTCGATAAGAAGAATAGCGACCAGGGCATGGAATAATCTAAACATAGCAGATTCAAATTCAAATAGGTAAGAGAATGTTGGATAAAAGCATGAAAGAAAACCTAAGAGAAATTCATCATAAAAAGAAAAAAAGTTACAATGTTATACCTTGGTTTACAACATCAAGTAAATGAATGGTTATCGAACGAAAACCAATAATGTATTGATACATTTTCCTTATAACATAATCAAAAGCACTAAAGGAGGAGAAAGAGGGAGAATGAAGGAGGGGGGGAGAGAATAGAGAGAAAGTAATCTTTGTAAAAACAAATCCCAAAGAAGAATGCGTATGACTCTGATAGAAGAATTTTAAAAGGGCACCGAAGAATTGAACGCTATGATATGAAGAGCAACTCGTGCTGGGAATGAAGATAATATAGACACAAAAACATGTTCTGAACGTCCCGGAAATACAGGAAGAAAGGGCTTGCATTTATCGTTAGAATATAATGCAAGGAACTTGTATGTGGATTCTTAACAACTCTTACTGTCATAAGAAAAGTAGAAGAATGAAACGAGAACAATATGAAACGCAAAATTATTTATTTCGAAAACTATAAGGAAAAAGAAAATATTATGTCACTATCATTCTATTTCTTCGCAAATGAACGGGTATTTTTGTGTTTCGTTTTATTTATGTGTACGTGAATTTATCGTCTTATTTCTAAAGAGAAATGAACGACCTTATATATAACCATAATCTATATATTCAGCCACCACAAAATGAGCAAGTGTAAATCGATGTCCAATACCGTAAACTGAGAGGGAAAGCTGAAAAAGCTTTTTGAGAAGAGAGAAAAAAAATATTCTTATAATCAAGCAGCAACGAGTTGTGACGCGTTGTGCCAGATTGGATTGCAATGCCGTGTTTTTATCTACAGGAAAAGTCGCTTAGCGGTTTTTACCTTTCACTGTCATTTACGACACATTCACACGTAGAGGGACACGAGAAATAATAGATCTACAATAACATTTCCCAATACACAAACGCACGCATTCAAATGCCCATACATACACTCATGCAGAAATTTGCACATTTACACACCTCACATGCACACATCACCCACGCAAGCGCGTGCACACACACATACTTCCCTACGTGCGTAATTGTGTCCATTTATCTTTATATATATATATATGATGTAAATATGTATATATAGATATATGTGTGAATGTGTATATATATGTTTATGCGTATATGCACATATAGATACACATATACAATATATATATATATATATATATATATATATATATATATATATATGAATGTATGTATGTATATGCAAATAAGCAAAACTTCATTTCCCCCTTCTCCTATGTTTCAAATAATATTGATATTTATGTTCATGACAATAATTACGAGAAAATAGTCTAAGATATTGACAGCGTAATATTACATTGAGCTCCGATTCCTCTCTAGCAACATAAAATTTTAAGATATGCCTCATATTCTTGTAAAATATTAACCGCTTGAATAATCCGCCACTGGTATACGTGGGTAAGAAGAAATTAAAATTATCCGATTAGCAAATTTTTAAATCGTTTCGCTTAAAGTATAGAAAGGTATTGTCAAATAAAAATGTTCAAGTGACCACAATATATGAAGTCCCCGCACAACAATACATGAATTCTGAGAATGATATAT
>NC_069001.1:28502998-28510755 GCF_001194135.2 Octopus bimaculoides | reverse complement strand
GACGTTTCGTCTCTATAGTGTTCGAGAGAAAGGAATGACAGGAAAAATGGAGAGAGAATGGAGTAACGAAGACAGAGAAAAACCGCGCAACGATTCCCTTTGTGTGTGTATGTGTGTGTCAGTGCGCGTATATAGGCAAACACCAAAAAGAAAAAACACATGTTTATGTGGGAGCGATTTTGGACGTAGGGATCTGTTTTGTCAGTGTTGACCTCGAGGTAATTTTACCAATCATCTACAACATCGAAATTAATGTCTTAAAATGTGTCACTTTCATAGTGATAATGTTTAGGATTAGCTTTTGTGTATAAGTGTGCATAGCACTGGCCGGGCATCAGGTGGTCTCATAACGAAAACTTTTAACTGTTTTCACGATCAATTTTGTATTTATGGCTATTATCCAACGTGTCCTTCCAAAATATTAGGATTATATGATACTGTACAAACACATAGCTGCAAGTACTGGCATACCTCATCATATATATATATAAGCCCCGAGTTTTCCTCGTGAGGACATGGTGAATGCGATTGTGTGAAATATAACAGTGAATAATGAAAAGAGTTTTAGAGGTGGTTCTTGCGTTATATGGCTTTTAGGGTAGAAATGGATCACAGGAAATGATACTATTGTGACAATACCAGCATCAAGAACATCAACGACACCAGCACCACCGACGGAAAGGAGAAGTGGCGGGGACGATGACGATGGTGATAATATCGGTGATGTATGGTAATTTCCATGACACCTTTGTTGTTGTTGTTGAACTATGAGAAGGAAGAGATAAATGATAACGGTGCTGTTGGTGATGGTGATGTTGAGAACGAAGATGCTGCTGCTGATGATGATGACGATGACGAGAAGAGGATGATAAGAATTATGACATATCAAAAAAGGAGAATCAGTCAGCTTGATATATGAAAATATCGATTATGTCACAACATTATTTGATTGGTATCTGTATCATTAAATTTATGAAAAAATAAATAAAAGCATAAATATTGAGCAAGGCGTATTTCCTATACTAGAATGGAAAAAAAATATTGCGAGATAAATACCCTACCAAAAAAACATAAAAAAGTAAAACAAAAAACACACACACAGTACATTTCTGCAGAATGATATATGAATGCAATCACAGATAAGTTTACGAGATATTAAAGTAGAACTAATATCATACAGAAATAATTTATTAAACAGAGAAATATTAGATAATGTTCATATAAAGCGAACGGCATAACTAGTATATTGATATGTTAGTACATATGTACGCTTAGTGCGACACTGAAAGACATTGCAAAGGTCGTTGAACAGTAGATATCGCACCAAAATTAAAGTATTGTTCTGGAATAACAGAGAAATAATTACAATAAGTACTGGAAGAGAGTATCGGGAAGAGAATCCGCCAAAATCTAATTCTCAACAAAGGTGAAACTTCAAAGACAGAAGCCTATGTTCCGTACCAAAATACATGCCGTTTCGTCATGTGATGAACGATGACTGGATAAAATAAAAATAAAAAAAAAACTGTTATTGGGTGTTATTTGGCTTCAGATCAGCTCTGATCAAACGTGTTCCTAAGGTAACCATCTACTATCAAACATTTTCCTTCTGCACGCATACACAAACACACAGGCACAAACACGCGCACAAATGTTAAGATGTGAACGCATACACAGACGGACTCACAAGCGTATACACGCACTCACATACATACACACACACACACACACACACACACACACACACACACATATCGCTCCACTGTTTACTGTGATATGAAAGTGTACTTGATACCAAAGTAGGGTCTAATAACAGTTATATTTTGGTCGAGTCAGTTTCAGTAGCCTTTCTCTCACACCCTCTCTCTTTCCGAATAAACATACAAGCATGTATATATATACATTCACAGGCACACATATGTGTATATAGACACATACGCGTATATATATATATACATATATATATGTATATATATATATATATATATATATAAACACACACACACACACACACATATTTTCATGTATACAGGAATAAATAAATAGATTTCATGAATAAATAAATAAATAAATAAATAATTTAGTGGAAATTGAACTGGTGACTGTATTATATTAAGATTCTACGACTCTCTCCAGACAACAATATTTGTTTCAACACACGAATTCACATAACGAATCTTGCATACCAGATACAAAAACGAAGTGTACACACACACACACACACACACGTATACACATATATATGTATACATGTACATATATATGTGTGTGAATACATATGCATGCATACACACATACGCACGCGCACACACACACATACACACTTACACACCAGAGTGCTTCGTTCAATGCGTTGTTTCTGAGGCTACATTAATTCTGTTTCTGTTACCTTGTTGCTGTTTAGACGTAAATCAACCGTAATCGAACCTGCGATATGACGATTCCAAGTTTCCTATCTGTTCTGTTTCTTAGCGACGTGTTCGTATGTTAAGAGTGTTGGAGGTGATTAGATTGTCTTTTGGCTGCTATTTTTACAACTCGAAAAAGATTGTAACGAATACTTCCATACTGATATCGGCAAACGAACGATCAGCGTTATTGCTTAGAACTACAAATATTATTGCTATAAGAAGTGAAATGAGTTATTTCAGATTTCAAAATACTAAAATAGTTTCAGAAAAATAATACCTTGCCAGAATTAGAAACAAGACAGCGGTACACAGGAATCGCTTCTGTATAGATTAAGTCACTTTATATATACTTAACATACACAGGCATCCATAATCTGTTCGTATTGTTGCATCCACGTGGTTCCATTTTCAGTTCTAATGATAAACACCTCAATAGTACGTATGTAGATGTGTGTGCATATGTATAGCTACGTATGATTGTGGATATGTATATCTACGTATGTGTGTGGGTCTGTATATCTATATTTGAGTGTCTTTGAGATTGTTTTTGTACAACCTCATCGTTTGGTTTAGGTCGCCTGGTTTACTTTCTCATAATTACACTTCAGCATAAAAGGAATGATAGAAAAATTACCGGACAGAAGGATAAATACAGGCGTGCATTAGTTCGACCAAACTCTTCCAGACCGCGCCCTAGTACTGTCGACGTTCTACGCATGGAAGAATGCCAGAAATTAACAGAAGATATCTGAGACTACCTTGTAAATTATCTCTATTATTCTTCAGACGCTATAGAGTAAGTTGAGAGCGATTTATTTTATCTTTCAGTGCCCTTGTTCAGCAGTACCCATGCTAAATTTGGAACGATACAGAAAAGATTAGCTTGGACCCTGGGCACGAATGACGCGTAAACTCACGAAGTGTTCTTTATGTCTAGGTGCAGTCGTGACTGTGTGGTACGAAGTTTGCTTCAAAACGACATGGATCGGAGTTGAGTCCCACCGCGTGGCACCTTGGGCAAGTGGCTTCTATTATAGAATCGAACAGACTGAAGTCTTGTGAGTGGATTTGTTAGACGAAAACTGAAAAAGACCACCGTGTGTATGTATGTGTGTGTGTGTGTGTGTGTGTGTGTGTGTGTGTGTGTGTGTGTGTGTTGTGTGTGTATTTGTTCCTCACAACCGCTTGACAACCGGTGTTGTTGCGTTTATGTCCTGGTAACCTAACGTTTAGGTAAAAGAGGTAGATAGCATAAGTAACACCCAGAGTAAAAAATAAGTACTGAGGTCGATTCATTCGACTAAAAATTCTTTAAGGCAGTGCTCCAGCATGACCGTTTTCTAATGACTGACACACATGAAACATAAAAGAGCACCTCAGCAGAAATTCTCAAATTGCTTAGAGATCCACAACACTAAACCTCGCTTCAGGAAACCCCCCAGAATTCACGAGTTCGTAGAAAATTGTTTAACAACCATTTATTGGATATATAAGACTAAATTATGTTGAGCGTGCTTTATCTGTAAAGAATAGTAATTTCACGTTGCTTTTACAGATGATACGGCATGAATATAGTGTTACTAGAATAGGCCATAAAAGGAATCTATTTTTAGCAAACAGTCAAATACGTTCTCAAAGGAATGAAGATCAAATAAATAGTTTATGCGTTTACAGAAAAAAAAAAAAAAACTTTTGTTGGAACTCTATTAAAACACGCCCAGTGAGAAAACGCAGGGAGACAGTAAAATACTTTATGATACAACTATGAGATAAAGGTTCAATAAAGATGGCAGATGCAAGGAGTTACATATCCGTAAATATAAAAGACAGATAAGGTACACTATGATGAAAGAAGTGTTTTGAAGCCCTATGTATTTGGAGACTGAAATTTCTGTGTAAATCTGCAGTATACTGAGGGAAAGGGATACAATAGTTTTCATTCAAGGCTGTACAATGTGCCTTTTTATATTGCAGATCGGCAAAAAAAGAAAAAGAAATAGGTTAGTATTGGCTTTACAAATATCGAAAAGCAATGAACATACATTTGAAAATTTACACATTACAAGTAGTGTAACCACATGCTGAATATTTGGGGAAAATTTTGCGTAGACTAGCTAACTTTTGTGAACAAAGCTTTACAGAGATTTTTAGCAGTGAAAATCTTACACAAAGCAAGATGGAGAACGGTACTCAATGGATGAAAGCTAACAAAAATAAGGTATTGGCTACAATGGTAACTGTTGACTGGAACAGAGCTAGGCTTAATAACTGCCACAGCTAAAATATCTAAACATTACAATAAACGCAACATAGTGAACAGTTTACCTCTTGTTGAAGTGCATTACAACATAAATATGTATCTATTAATTGATACTTCCAGAATTAGAGCATTAGAATCAGCGCTTGTTAACAAAAGCGTACGACTAAATTATTAAATATATTAACAATACAGACAAGAGATTCCAGAACGATCATAAATGGTTACCTGTGATAGATTCACGATATCTTGGCATGGAAAATTATAGAAGCTAATCATACAAAAAAAAAAAAAAACAGAATTGAAATTCTTCAACACGAAATGAAAAACTGAGCAGTATTCTCAAGGTTAAGTCTTGAAACTATGATCTTAGACCGAGATCTGGGAAGAATTATAACGTTGCATGACGTAGCAAAAAGATATCAAGATTGAGAAGAGAATAACTATATCTCTTTCTTTCTTTCTTCCTTCCTTCCTTCCCTCCTTCGTTTATGTGTGAAATGCCAAAGAAAGGTCAGGAGCGTGCTCTTTCAGTGATTTAAGCATTAAATATTTTTTAAATCTACAAAGAATAGAGTTAGTTTCCCAATTGCAATATGGATGACACAGTACATAAAATTAATAAATATAAGTAAAATACTAACAAAAAATTTATATTAGCAAGGGCTTTCTGTTAAACACCTTATTAGTGGTATAAAATAATAGAAAAAAATTAGGGCCGTCATAATAAATATTTACATCTTATAGACTTCTATCTATCTCTTTCTCTCTCTCTCTCTCTCTCTCTCTCTCTCTCTATCTATATATATATACACATACAGAGAAAGAGAGAGAGAGAGAGAGAGAGAGAGAGAGTGAATGAATGAATGAGGTTTAGAGATGCTCAATATTGTAAACACTTAGCAGCATTAAGATAATTTGAGCTTACAATGCGAAAACTTTACCGAGAACTAAGTCTTTGGGTAAAGACTGGCGGCTATAAGAAGAATCAAGGGAAGTAGATATGTATGTGTGTGTATATATATATATAATTACCACAAGTCTTCCTGCAACATCCCAGTGAAACGTAATGTCACATCCCTTGCGAAGTACGTCTGGGCTTAGTAAGAGATCGCCACGGAGTACATCATAAAGTGGAAAATCCTAGTAAAATGCAAACCGTGCTTCGATAGCAGCAAGAAGTGTAGATTATAATTCCTCTTTCCAATTAAAAGTGTAATTTTCTACGAAAAGCTAAAAACCGTAAATATGCGTATATATTTGTATTATCCAACACAGGGTCGCACACACAGACACACACACAAGCTCACTCACATTCTCACTAACAAGTGCATATTCTCTTTCTTATTTCTTTATTGCCCACAAGGGGCTAAACATAGAGGGGACAAACAAGGACAGACAAAGGGATTAAATCGATTACATCGACCCCAGTGCGTAACTGGTACTTAATTTATCGACCTCGAAAGGATGAAGGGGCAAAGTCGACCTCCGCGGAATTTGAACGTAGAACGTAGCGGCAGACGAAATACCACTAGGCATTTCGCCCGGCGTGCTAACGATTCTGCCAGTTCGTCGCACCAACAAACGCATATTCTCTTTCTCTCTCTCTCTCTCTCTCTCTCTCTCTCTCTCTCACGCATCCCACGTACACAGAGCACCCATGTTGGCCCATACTTAAATACTGTAATTTAAAAGCATAATATTTTTTTTACATTACCGTCTGAAAAAAGCCGGAAAACCCTGGTATAAGATCCTTCAACCACAGAAGGTAATAATAAAAGTATTAAATTCCAACTAAGGTCTTTAAGGTGACAGATAAAGAAAAAATGCCACAATCGATTCTATCGACCTCTTATACTTGATTGCTACTTATTTAATCGAACTCGGGAATAATGAAAGAAAATATCAAAGAAATGTTTTGGCAGGATATTAACTCGCAACGTAATATGACGTAACAATACACCGAACCATACACAAAGGTGGCTTAGAAGCGGTTTCTCAAAGAAACGCCGTCCTTGAAGGAAATGATGATAGTGTTGATGAGGATGATAACGAAGATGACGATGGTGATTATGATGATAATGTTGATGGCAGCGATGACGAAGTCTGTCATGATGATGATGATGATGTTAATGAAGGTGGTGGCCATGAAAATGATGATGATGAAGATGATGATGATGATGATGTTAATGAAGGTGGTGGCCATGAAAATGATGATGATGAAGATGATGATGATGACGATGACAATGATGACAATGATGATGAAAACGACGAGGACAGTATCCATGACGACAACAGCGGTGACGGTGAAGTCGATCAGGATGATGATGTTAATGAAGGTGGTGGCTATGATGTTGATAATGGATGATGACGATGACGATGACGATGACGGTGGTGGTGATTGTAGTGGTGGTGGTGATTGTACCGGAGCGGTTGATATTGCTGATGGTCACATAGTTCTCAATCGAGATCACAGTTACTATCACCATGGTGATGGTTATCTTCAAGACTACGCAAAAACAAACAAAAAAAAAGAGTGATGCTGCTGGTGGTGCTGATGGTGAAGTTTCGTTGTTGTACGAATGCTAGACGTAGTAGTAGTAGTAGTAGTAGTAGTAGTAGTAATTGTTGTGCGTGCAGTAGTATGTGTTGTGCTCAAAATAGCACCTGGAATAGAAGCAGTAGCGGTAGTAGTAGCATCAATAATAGCAGTGATGAGAATATCAACAATACGAAAAAAGGTGAAGCATAAGAGGAAGAAGCAGAGAAAACAAGAGAAAGTAGTAGTAGTAGTAGTAGTAGTAGTAGTAGTAGCAGCAGAAATATTATCATCATCATCACAATCACCATCATTATTGTCAGTAGTAGTAATAGTAATGGTGGTAGTAATAGTAGTCGTAATAGTGGTAGTAGTAGTAGAAGTAATGGCAGCATAAGCAGTCGCAGTATTAGTAGTAGCAGCTGCAGAAGCACCAGCAACACCAGCAATATTATCATCATAATCATCATTATTATTATTAGTATTATTATTATTATTATTATTAGTAGTAGTAGTAGTAGTAGTAGTAGTAGTAGTAGTAGTAGTAGTA
>NC_069001.1:28497590-28502684 GCF_001194135.2 Octopus bimaculoides | reverse complement strand
GGGGGGGGGTTGTGGTGGTGGTGGTAAGAGTGATGAGTACGAAGGCTATAATAATGCTACTGCTGCCGATGTTATAAAAACGAAAGCAGTTTCCATTATTGATTACCAGTGATTTATTGTCAATTTATTGGTGTTGGTTCCTTCGAACTCAGCTTTTATGTGTTTTGACTTTTATTTATTGTTTCAAATTTATCCTTCTTTTCTTTTTTTTTTTTAATATTACATTATATTCAAAAGCCGAAGAAGCCAAACTGATATTTTTTGCTCTTTTTTTAAAAAAAAAAACTTGGTTATGTTTCCTTAAATTATACATATATTTTTTTCTCATTTTTCCTTGCTGTTTTCATATCAGCGATATTGGAAGAGTATAAAAAAAAGTACACTCTCTCAGTGCGAGAGGAGAAAAACAATAGAAAACATTTTATTTAACCGTTGTTTTCAGTGTAAAACCAAGAGGATCAATAGATAACTGCGAAACAATAAACCGAGGATTTACACCAGACATGATGTGGTTTGCCGCTGGAGATAGGTGTTGAGATAGCGAGACGGTAAAAGACAGGGAGGGAGAGAGAGAAAGAGTAAAAAAAAAAGTGAGATAGACAAGAGGGTGAAATAGTTATTGATTCATTATATTTTCAACCTCCAGTCATATATGTTTCATCTGCTGTCAATTTTTTTTGTGTTTACTTTATCATACACATACACAATTTTCAGGCATTACAACCCATTGTAAAACTTCGAAGTTGTGTGCCGCAGGCTTTCTTGTGCCACCTGTCGCTGACAACTTTTTTTTTTATATTTCATACACTAATGCAATATGCTATTACAGCGCATATGTGTGTCACTAGTTTTAGAGGTTGATAAAAATATGAGATAATATTAATTTCAAATTTTGACACAAGGTCAGTAAATTTTAATGACAGAGAGAGAGAGAGAGAGAGAGAAAGAGAGAGAGAGAGAGAGAGAGAGAGAGAGAGAGAGAGAGAGAGAGAGAGAGAGAGAGAGAGAGAGAGAGAGAGAGAGAGAGAAAGAGAGAGAGAGAGAGAGAGAGAAAGAGAGAGAGAGAGAGAGAAAGAGAGAGATAAAGAGAAAGAGAGTAAGTCGATTACATCGATGCCAGTGATCGATTGGTTATTATTTTATGGACCACCGTAAGGATGCAAAGCCTGGTTCGAGTCAGTGTTGACTCGAAAATCCCAGAGCGTAGTCACATTTTAACCTTCAACGACTGGCTCAGGATGATGTTCATACCAATTAGCAGGAGTGTTGAATGTGTAGTGTTTACATATTTTCCAATGTAAATACTGCCCTACCTCATCGTGGCGTGTATTAAAATATTCATTGCGCTCGCATCGCGCTCTTCGTCTTGTCAATTATTAGTATTATCATTATTCCTTCCTGTGACAGCGTAGGTAAAAATGCAATTGAGACAGATAATACTTTAAGATGTGCGCTGTGTCCAATAAGGTTGCTTTTTGCTAGACATCAATCGTGTTTGGGAGTTCCAGTTCCTTAAGAGGTCTTGAAATTTCAGTGGAAAGACTTCTTAAATTATTATCATTTCTATTACCATTATGTTCATCATGTATACATGTACGTGTGTATTCATCATTGTCTTATTTATTTTATTCAATTTAAGAAAAATTGAAGCACGTTTTTCAGTTCCAGAGCGAATTGAAATTATTTTGTGCGTAGCTTTTTGCCCACCCTGTATCATGTTCCATATGTTCATTTGTAACAAAGTGCAATGAGATTTAAACACTGTTTTAAAACTGTCTTAATAGTATTGTCATAAGATAATCATGTTTGAAATAAAACGAAACTGACGGTGAATCCTACAATATGTAGCGTCTTATTTAGTTTATGATACACTAATGTAGATTGTGTAGTGTAGATACCTGGAAAAACATTCATCACCACTGACGTCTTAAATTTCTTTTCATGACATTATTTACAGCGCTAAGATCTTTTACAAAGGTATTATAACGCATGCTTCGATTTCCTATTTTATCCTAACTTACAGGAATTATTGTTTGCAAGACAGAAAACAGATTTAGTGTGTGAAAGAGTTCCATTAACAGCTATAAAGACTGATAGCATTTTTGGTTTAATCCCAGTACTATATTCCCTTTGTGATGCTCAAGCTTTTCAAACTGTGATGCATTGGCATCGTGCTAACAAAATACGTAATCTGATGGGTCTCTGGGCCAGTTAAGCAGTATACATGATAATGTCTACGATTATATGATCTGCACTTATGTTGTTTAGGTTTGCTTTAGCTCACCATACATTCAACACGATTATTAATAGAAAAAATTGAAGAAAATTACTATAGTTTTGTTATAGCATTTGCTAACCGCTTGTCAAGAAATGACGCATCGCGGTATTGTATCTTGGTGCTCTTATTGCTGCTCCATGTTATTAGTGATAGGGAACAATTTCTCTGTGTCAGATTGGTAAAATGTGTATCTATGTGGTTAAGAAATCCGATTACTAATTAAATGGTTTCATGTTTAATCCCAGTGCGTGGCCTTTGGACATGTGACTTCCATTATAGGCCCGCGATGTAATTCAGGTTGCGTATACTCGGCGACAGCCCGTTTTATATGAATAATATAAGAACGTGCTTTACTTAGTTACTTTCTTTAGGTTACTCCCATTTCAGCTATAAGGATCAAAGCATCCAGAGCTGAGTGATAATGCGAGATACTACAGCTTCTCCAGAGCAATTCCAATGATCGCTTTTCTTTGAATTAAAAACAAAGAACACTTCAGTGAAAGGTTTTGCAAAAATGTTTTACTGACACTCAGATCAGGGCGCACAACTCCTTATTGCTGAAAGGGCAGGGAGCCAATGAAAGTTTTTACGTCACTCCTTTTAATTTTGAATTCATTTATTAATTAATATTGGGTTCTTAGAATTGGCTGTTGACACTGCTATGGCTAAGCAAAACACCACAGGCACACAACCACATACTCACTGATACACACGTGTGTATGCATTTATGTATGTCTCGGTGTGTATACGTATGCATGTCTTTATGTGTTTGTTCGCCACTACTTCTAAACTGAACTTATAGCAAAAATCTTTTAGAGTGAATTCGACTCAGTCGCTGCAGTCAAATGGCTGAAATATGAAATAGAATTAAATGCAAACCTGTTACGTTGAGGTTAAGTATCAGACAGATCTGGAATGGATGTTTATGAAACTTCATTTAACTCAATATTTGAACGATGTATATGAAGTTAGCTGGTCTAGATAATAAATTATTCAAACTGTTAGTCGTTTGCTTGTTCCAGTCAGTTGACTGCGGCAATGTTGGTGCACCGTCTTGAAGGGTTTTATTTGAGCAAATAAACACCGGGACTTAATTTTTTTCAATCCTAGTACTCATCCTATCCCTCTATTTTGCCGAACCGCTAAACACGCTAATACCAGACAAACAGACACACGCGCACACACACGCAAATACACACACACACACACACACACACCCACACCCACACACACACACACACACAGATATACATACATACGACAGGCTTCTTTCAGCTTCCACCTGCCAAATCCACTCACAAGGCTTTGGTCGGTTGGAGGCTATGGTAGAAGACACTTGACCTAGGTGCCACGCAGTGGGACTGAACTAGGAACAATGTGGTTGCGAATCTGGCTTCTTGCAACACGGCTACTTCTATTAATTGTGCACTGAAAACGTACAATAGCATTATAAGCAATAGTTGGTCACACATTACTAGAGTCTACAAAGCGATGAATAATATAACTTGTGCTGTTTATTGCGTATCATTATATCCTACTTTAAAATACAACGATGTAAAATTTGCATTTAATATAATAATTAGGGTGTGGCAGTGAATGATTAGGTAGAGATAATCGATTCTACATTCTACTCAGAAATATACCGGACTGTATGAAGCTCGGAAGTGTATAATATATACGAACGACTCTACAGGTCTACACCTATACACAAGCGGCTGACTTAGATGCTTTCGTACAAATCTGCCGTTGATTTAGTTGTTTTCGTACAAGTCCACCATTGATTTAATGGTTTTCATACAATTCCGCCGAACACTGTTCTATGGTAGATTCTTGTTTTAAAATCATTTCAGCTAAAAACTTATATCAAAATTTCATATTGAATTATGTCTTAAATACAAGTTTCATAATCCTTTATGATCTAAGCACAAGCTCTGGTATTTGTGGGGAAGTTTCTATCGCCGAGGGATCGAAAATCTTTTTGAACGATGAGAGAAAGGCCTAAACAACAACCAAGAGTATATTATTGAATAATTTGTTGAAGTTTGTTTGTTTAAAATAAATTTGAAAAAAGAAAAAAAAAAGCTCAGGAATTATTCCTCAAACCAATAAATATTTTCTTATATTCAAAAGTAATAGTAAAAGGTGTTATGTCTCTATAGAAATATAGTAACATGTAGTTTTATGAAGTAGTTTTGAATTGCATTTGAAATAGAGATGTTTCATACCGTTTTAAAAATATAACCTAAATAGAGGCGGAGAAGTTCTCAACTGTCATCGTTAGTGTACAGGGAGAGGCCTAATCAGCGCTTTTGCGAAAATCACAAGTACCAAATCATATAAGAACAAGGCTTGTATTTGGAAAAGCTCAAACGAAGCTATTCTCCAAAGATCCAAATAAATCTACTTATCTCATTGTAGTGAAACGGAGAGCGTGTTGAGAATAATATGATATTGCAGGAACGATAATACTGCAGTATATATTAGAAAAGGAGACATTCTTATGGCATTCTAGTTAAGAATCGATGCATTTTACAACGTTTATCCAACGTTGCATCAGAAATCACTCGGGATCAATGCGAAATAAATTTCAAATATTACATGTTCAGACATTACTTTCCTGTTTTTCAAATACTTTTCACTTATTTCTAGGAAAAAAGTTTCCATTACTTAACGTAATATCTACAACGATATAACATAATATGCATGTGTAGATATTTATATCTATATAACTATGTGTGTGTGTTCCTGAGGGTTTATATATATATATATACACACATATATATATATATATATATATATATATATATATATATATA
>NC_069001.1:28496533-28497383 GCF_001194135.2 Octopus bimaculoides | reverse complement strand
GTGTGTGTGTGTGTGTGTGTGTGTGTGTGTGTGTGTGTGTGTGCGTTCGTTCGTTCGATACTAAGTCTAGTATGATTTTCGGCAAGTATACACTTGTAAAGATATTGTCTGAAATTGCTTACGATGAGAACAATATCACTTAAGAGATTGGCTAATTCAATGGTGTTTGACACGTTATTGATAGAGAGAAATGGTTTTGTCTTCAGCTGAATTAGAAATAAGTGCAACTGAATGCGAACTATTTTAAAGTCTAACACAATACACCCTCCTCACATCACATTTAATATGATAGAAAATTTTAATAATTCACAACCATAAACCACCAGAAAAATCCAAAAATCCAAACCCAAATGGAAGTGAAATAGATAAACTAGAAAGAAAACCATTTTAGAAATAAACGCTTGCTTGTTATTGCTCAAAGTTTGATGCAACAACGAAGAAGCTTTATAACCAATTTCCTGACTTGACAGCAGTCTCGGTCGGCAATCCATTAAATATATTATATATGTATTTATGTGAAGGAAGCATTTATTTGTATAAGTGAAAGCTGTTGTATTTACGAAGTATAATGGTCACATTTCTATATTCTAAAAGTACACTGGAGATGTTTGAAAAAGGCACGTATTGTCGTGTTAATAAATATAATATTTAACATGAGAATTGTATTTGGGAATGTTATAACAATATTTCGCATTTAATTAACACTTATAAGTACTGTTCATCCATATGATCTTTCTGAAGATGATGAGGAAAAGGAGAATTGGGAAGACCATGTTTTATCATTCTTTAATTGTCTAAATGTGTCTGTATGTATGTATGTATATATATATATATATATATTTATATATAT
>NC_069001.1:28492291-28496039 GCF_001194135.2 Octopus bimaculoides | reverse complement strand
GAAAAAACTACAGAAGGTTTGTGTTACATGGTTAAAATATATATTTAAATCGTTATGTTAAAAAAAATGTTATAAAATTTTGAGTATAGAAACAATGTATTTGGAGAAATAACCGGTTTCGTATTTTCTTTTCAAATTTCTCTACCTGTTTCGTAACATACATATATAGGAAAATCTATTTGCCAGTACAACGTGGCAGTCCTACGCAGGACGATCTTACTACTTTTTAGCTCCAGGAAAGCATCTTTTCCACCTGGTTGCTGACACAAAATCCGTATTCGTATATTGTGAGCAAAGGAGTCTATTGGCCCGTTTGAAGCCTTAGAGATATCTGTATAGCAAGGTTTTGTGGTTTATTTCTCTTCCTCGGCACAAGGCAATCGCCAGCTAGAAAGGTCTGCCACTAGACCTTGCTCATAATATATACTTTTAAAGCGACATACAACTAGATTTAAATCTCTGATCGAAAAATATGCAGTAAACAGTACCGTATAGTATAGTCTATTTGCCAATATGGCAGTCCTACACAGGGACCTGTTACTACTTTCTATACAAACAAACACACACACACACACACACACACACACACACACACACACACACATATATATATATATATATATATATATATATATATATATATATATATGTACTTATATGTGTGCGCGTGTATGTGTGTGCGTGTGTACGCGGAGATTATTTAATCCCATACATACTCGTGTACTCAGAAAGTACTTCATATGCGTTTACTGACGAGTTTTCAAGTCGATCCCGTCAGCGGATCAGCCTGCTCGTGAAATTAACGTGCTAGTGGCTGAGTACTCCGCAAACACTCGTACTCTTAGCTTCTTTCCCAGGGAAACTGACCGTGACACAAAATGTCACAAGGCTAACCCTTTGAATTACAGGTACCACGCATATTTGAGAGGCCAGTGTATTGGAGCACGTGGGATAAACTGTGTTGCTTAAGCTCACAACACGTTGCCGGAAATCGAACTCACGGCCTTACGATCAATAGCCGAATGCACTAGCCAGTAAGTCACTCGTCTTCGCGTATGTATATACACGTGCATGCGCTCATTTGTTGGATATGATACGATAAACGTACGTTTGTAATGATATCGTCTTTTGGACGTTAACATCACTGAAGCGATTACCCAATACGATGATGCTGATGAAGAGGAAGTGGATGATGTGGATGAGGAAGTAGTGGTGGAGGTGGTGTTAGTGGTGGTGATTATGGTGGTGGCGGTGGTGGTGATGTTGTTGGTGGTGTTGATGGTGGTGGTGGTGATGCTTGTGGTGGTGGTGGTGGATGTGGTGGTGGACGACGATGACGACAAAGCCGACAGTAACGACAACGACGATCAAGATGATGATGTGGAGGAGGGGATAAAGGAGGAGAAGTAGGTGGTGGAGTAGAGTGAGAGGCAGTTGAGTAGGAGGAGAATAAGAATGAGTATGATGCGGGTGTTGGTTGTTCTCCAACTGTTGATGTTGTGGATCAGTGTTACACGAAAAAAATGAACAAAGAGAAATGTGTAATTATAAAATTTGATGCTGGAGACGATAAGAATTGTTGAAATCTAATATTTCCCATGGAATACATCACCTGACCAGAGATATTTCATCTGTCGCTTTTGATTAGACGGATAATGTTCACTCTTAATTTGTACATCAACTGACGTTGTCTAAGATCCAATGGAGAATATGAAGGACGGAACAAAAGGGTAGGAAGTGTAGCCAAAGTGTAGGTTATAGAACAAATCTCATTTGCCAGCAAGGACTATCTTGGGGTGACTTGTTGAATGATAACAATCTATACTGCACGAGGAGTTCTGTTTTGCGAGAGGCCTAGAATATACCTATGTTGAACAAAAGTTCGCTTTGTGTCGACGCTCTCATAGTTTCATCTCCAGTTGTGTTCGCTGCGGCAGGTGTCCTTTACTTGTGTTTGTGAATGACATTTGTTAGATAGAATATGAAAATCCCTCGTATGTTTGTGCGATACTGTATATATGTGTGTATGCATGAGACTGTGAGCGTGCTATTGTGTCTTTGTTCCACTTGTGAGCACAGATTTACTTCCCTTAACAATCGATACTTTGCGATTCAGCAAGTAGAGAATTGGAATTATATAATCCAAAAAGAAATCTTCATATCCATTAGGGCTGATAGTGTATGAACAGGGACACAGTAGATTCACAGAGAGAGAAGAAAATGAAATAATAAAATAGGATTAAAATACTATCACGAAATATCGAGTTGGTCATAGCCAGCGAGTTATCAGCCGTAGATGAACTGGGCAAACTACGAAACTGACAACAATAATAACAAAAACAACATCTTCGACAGCAAGCATTTTATCTCCCAATTTGCCGAGGTTGTCACCCGAACCAATCGTCAAATATTTAGAAAATAACTCACAATTTAGCTATAGCGGTTACCGTTGTCATTTTGTCATTAGAGTTGTTTCGCTGATGTTATTTAATGCGCTTGATTTGACAGTTATTGCTAGTGACGCAATAAATATTCTTTCAATTACTTGATCCAAGAATTTATTTCAGAAATTTGAGCGGTGCATATCACATTTACAGAGGCCGCTGTCAAAAGAGTGACACTGAAGTAACCACTGCCCAGTGAGAACCTCAGCAACAAAAGCGTACACGTTAGCAAGTAGCTTGTCTGGTCAGAATACTTGAAACGAAATCTATTCCGCAAATGCACGGAATTTACTGTGTTCTTCACGTTTTTCCAGGTTTTGTTTAGCTCCATTTGAACTCCGATTAAGCAGACATGTATACGATAGGGTTCATATAAATACAGAGATGTATTCATATAGGGTTCATAATCAACATTATATAAAGACAAAATGCATCTAATTCTACTATGTTTAATGTAATTTCTTACAATTTATTTTTACGGGGGGAAGCGCTATCTACAAGACAAATGTTTCGAGTTTATAGTCAGGTAACATGAATGAATAAAATGATCTTACTGGAGGCTCAACTTACATCGGATTCAAGCACTCGATAATCAGGTGATTATATTTAAAGACATGTCGGATAAATAAACTGTATAGCACAATAACGGAAAACGCAAAATCCAGAAAAATACTGAGGCATCTTGGAATGGTATATTCTTGTTCACCCCGGAAGGGTGAAAAACAAAGTTCAAGATGTCATTTTTTTAAATTCCTCTTGCAGAGAGCCTGAAAGGTAGTGCAAAGCAGGTCTGCCATAATATAAAAAAAATTGGCAAGAATCATGTGATGCTAAAGATTATCATTTGTAGAAATTTTTCATGGCTATTTCTTGTTCGTCCTGCAACTCTGTAGAAACTACTTCGTTGATTCAGAATCTTAGTGGTGTCTGCATAATATTGAATCGGGCTGCGTGTTTCAGCCTATGGAGGCTGATACACAGAGAGGTAGTGAGTTTCTAAGGCTATTTAACAAGTCATCCAAACGAGGTTTTTAATTGAGCAATAAAGTGTGTTTGGAAATAATGGGAAAACGAAATCTTTGATCATTTGTGGAAGAAATGTGTTTGTGTGTTCTGCAGGCTTCTACGTAATTGTATGGGTTGTGGTGTGTGTGTGTGTGTGTGTTTGTGTGTGTAAGTGTGTGCCTGCGTGTTTCTCTGTGTATGTTTGTGCACGTTGGTGTGAGATACAAGGGTCTATGTATCAGTGTGGGATTTAATCTGTGTGTGTGTGTTAATGAGCGTGCGTACGTACGTGTGTGTGT
>NC_069001.1:28484997-28489708 GCF_001194135.2 Octopus bimaculoides | reverse complement strand
ATACATATAAATATAAATACATACGAAGATATATATATATATATATATATATAAATGGGAAAGTGTGTATATGTGTATGTAGATTATAAAAACGATAGAGAAACCAGAATTTGTATGATGAATGGAGAGCCTAATGAATCTCTTATCCAACTTCGTAAACTGGAGCATGGGGATGAAGATATATATGTTACTGTACTAATTAATAATACAACACTTTTTTTAAATTTTTATTTTCAACTTTATTTGATCCCTGAACGCATAAAACAATAAAATGTTTTCAGAACTGCAAATACAATAAAAATACACACACATATTCTAAACTTTTAATTATCATATCGAATCTAAGAATTATTATTTTGTATGTATATTATTTTTGTGTGTTATTGTAGACCTTTGTTTCATGTATCAATCAGAGATATCGATGAATATGCATGGAATACGAAATTAGTGTAATGGGATATAAAAACGTATGGCAGTTTTACAATTATTCCCTGTTATAATGGAAGTAAATTAAAAGCCATATTCGACAGAGAAATATCGAAACTATATTACGTAGATACACATACACCGCGGAAACATTGTACGTGGATGCATAAAAGAGTGGCGCTTATAATGCTACATATGGAGACATACATATATATATATATATATATATATATATATATATATATATATATATACACAAACACGCATAAATTCGAGCTTGACCGTAGAGATATAAACACGCATATCTGTGTGTATATATGTGTATATATACATATATTCATACATGCGTACGCACATATATATAATTATATTTGTATATTTACAATCGTTTTAGTCATATTAATATAATACAAACATTCATATAATATATAAATATATATGATCATGTATGCATAAACACACACCTATACACACCTTTATATATATATATACACACACACACATATATATATATATATATATATATATATATATATATATATGTGCATACATATGTGTGTGTATATATATATATATACATATATATAACACATGTTAATGTTATAAATATTTATGAATGTATCATTATCATGATGATGAGGGCAGAGACGAGGATATTGTGTTTGAGGGTGAAGATGAGGCTGAGAATGGGGATCAGGCGGACGAGCAGAATCATGGAGGATGAAGATAGAGGCGTGGGCGAAGGCATTGTGAATGGTCGCCACTGCGATGTGGGTGACTATGGTGAAGAAGTTGACGATGATGACGATGATGATGTTGCACTTTCTATGGACGGACATTGATCACTGCTTGTATATTGTCTAATTTATATGCAACAAATGATACACTATTAGAAAGATTAACGGAAGAACGAAAAGAAGTATTAAGGGATTGAGTGGAGAATAATGCCAAGGCAGCATACAAGAAAAGAAATAATCTATGGACATTAATACAAGGTTAGAATCAGAAAGGGAGGTGATATTAATTCGCTAATCACACATTTCCAGATACTGGAGATAGACCGATTCAATTAAAACAGAATACAACATACGCTAATGAAAGAAACGATTAAACATATATAGCATAGTAGTATTCGTTTAACATATAAAACAGCCGAAAACTAATAATATATTGTAATAGGGAATATCACTCTGGTGTGTCTAGTTGTTGTTCTATTATGTTATAGTTATGATATCCTTAACAGAAAACCAAAAAGGAATTTCTAAACCCATTCAGAAAATATAAATTGAGAATATTACGTATATTTACAAGAGTTCATTTAGAATCAATCTGGATTTGTAACTAACGTTATTTGACGAAAATGAGATTATAAAATATTCGATGTAAATCTACACATATATCTTCTCAATAGCAATGGCCAATACATATATCTACGAAACCTGAAGAAAATGGTGAATATTTCCCTGTCATGAAGGACGTCAACACTGACAAAATATAAATTTCAATGTTTGACAGCTGCGAGCAGAAATGGGTAACAGCGGGAGGAATTTTGGAAAAGTAAAAATCGAAATGAACATCGATTGGGACTACAGAATGTGGCGATAAAGCAACAGCATGATAAATTCCTAAATAGAAAATAGCTGAAAAAAATTAATAGGTTGTTGGTAAACTAAGAAGAAATGAAACTATAGGTGAACAAGAATGTATCTAAAGCTGACGATGTATGGCGATCTATTGCGGTATAGTATCAATCTTCGCACAAAAAGCAACGAATGTAATATAATGGCGCTGCATAACTTCCGAAATAGCAAATTGCATGGGAGGGATGAGACGCAACATGTACTTTGGTAACGTAACGTTAGCTTACAAAATTTATGAAGACAAGCCCGTCAGAGTCCGGATTTCAGTAACAGCAAGCTATGCTAGTGGTATTACATACAAGTAGAAAGGGAGGTGAGGTGGCAGAATAGTTTGAACCTCGGGAATGATATCTTTGCACTATTTGGTCCGACTCTTTATATTCTCAGTTCAAATTCCATATGATGAATTCATCTAAAGATGTTAATTAAGAATGAGATCGATGCCATTGACTAGACTCTTCTATTAAGTTTGCTGGCCTTGTGCGATACTCAATCACAAGGAGATAGCGAACAATGGCTAGAATTTTATCATGAGACACCAGCAAGTATCCATGCATCACTTTCAACTGGTAGTAATGTTTCTCTAAAAGCAATAGAAAATGTATCGAAATCTAAATCTAGTCGAAATAAGTAGAACCTTAAGGAAAATCACACATCCCATGACATCCATCCATACTGTAAATATTTTCCACCTATGAGACATGTCTCGCTTCATAAAATGTCTAAATATACCACAAGTTATATCATGTGGAATATTCCTAAAACTAATGAAACTGTAATAGCCATGTTTATTAAAGTCAAGACGTTTCAACAAATTGCTGGTAAGTAAATAAAATTTTATATATGTGTATTCGAAACATCCTCGGCTATCTTCCTAAATTTGGAATTCGAGAAAGTAATCCGGTCAAACAGTAGCAGGAAACTTATTTCGCTTGTGATAATTGTTCTTTAGCAAGCTTTACGTTCCTAATAAAATAATCGTTCATAGGTTTAGTCAGATGCAGGTTTATATTTTTTGATTGTATATCTTCTGGTTTGTTTCTATAGCTTGTATGTGTTTATATGGGTATAGGTTTATATAGGTGTCAATTGGAGACAGTGTAAGAGTGATGAACTGGATACTGCCACACATTAAGTTATTTGAACTGAAGTTTAATGTAGTATATCTGATACTAACGAATTGGAATTCCTTCAGCGGAATATTGTAGAAGAGCAAAGGGAGCTACAAGAGAAGTTTATTTCTGATGCACATGTTACATTTGGATTGGTGGTATTTCTTATTTGGCCCGGTATGTATCTTTCGTGTAGGAATCATTTCATTTTGTTCATACCATTTCAATTTCTCTTATACTTCATATCCTTTGTCTTTTACTCAGTATAAATAACCGAATATTTTACATACGGCCATATAATCCGCAAAGAATTGAAATAAAATGTTTTCAATATTTCATTTTTATAGCAAGTACAACCGTAATAAAATGATATAAACGCAAAGAGAAAATTGTCATTCATATTAGTCTTTAAAATTCTTAGGTATGAAAACGTATCTTATCTTGATACAATCCAATTGCTTATAAACACACACATACATGCATCTATCTATACACACACACAACCTATATATATATATATATATATATATACATACACATGTATATGGACGTATGTATATAAATGTGTGTGTTGATGAGTATAGATCCGTCTGTGTGTGTGAGCGTATGTGGTGTGCGCCCGTATTTATGTATACGTAACACATCAAAAACCCGTTTATTGTATCTACAAGAAATAGGATTCCTACTTGAACAACCACATTAGAAGATTCATGTTAAAGTATGGAAGCCTATCTAAATTCACAAATGCTTTTCTATAAATTATATAATATATATATTTATATTAGAAACGGTTGCTAGGAAACAAGTCTGTCTAACATATTCATTTCTATTCCGTAAAGAAAAAGAAAGAACCACATTGAAATTAGACAATAGATATAATAAATTTATTTAAAACTTATTTCTAAGGATAACATCTGGTGCAAGACAATCTGTAGCTTTCATAGGACAATTATACGAGTGTCTAGAACATTATTATCGTTGATGTTATTATTATTATTATTATTATTATTATTACTGTGTTATTATCATTATAGGTGGTGTTGTTTTTGTTGCTGCAGCTGTTGTCGTTGTCACCGTTCTGTTTCTGGTGGTTATGTTACTGGCGGTGAGATATCATATATTTTTCTAAATGTTTCAATATCTTTGCTGCGGGAGCAATTACTACATTTATCTTCAATAAATGCAAGTGGCAGATTCAAGTGCATATTTGAATGTAACACACTGTTTTAGATGATCTACCGATGGAAAACAGCTCTAGTATTATGCGTGCATTTTGAGTTAAGTATACATCTGTCTATCAATCAATCAACCTCTCTTTACGTGTATGAGAAGTATTTATAAATGAGTGTTTGTACATGTTCGTGTATATATAAATATATATTACCATGATAGATCACTAGCCACTACACACTCTTTATTTTCTCTCAATGTTTCTTTCTGTGTTCCTTTCTGTGGAAGAGGTTGGCTCCAAACGTTAAAGACCTTTTCACTTCCCGAGCGTTATACTAATATATATATATATATATATATATA
>NC_069001.1:28481341-28484034 GCF_001194135.2 Octopus bimaculoides | reverse complement strand
ATATATATATATATATATATATATATATATATATATATATATATATACATACTTTATTAAAAAGCAGATTCGTTTAGAATTTAAACACAACTGTCCGACGAACGGGAACGTGAAACTCTCAGTAACAGTTTGTGGGATATATTTGCTGCTTTTTAATAAACCATTTTACTCAACCTCTGGTATTCGAGTACTATTTTTTCTACCCTGTTTTGCATTTATGTGCTTACTCTGGTATATATATACGAGAGTGCGTGCGTGCGTGCGTGCGTGCGTGTGTGTGTGTGCATACGTGCATATGCCCACGTAATTAGAATTACGATGGTAAAGAATATATTTTTAATAATTCAGCTGAAATTATTGTATTATTGATTCATGCCCAATTTTTAAGCTATAGTTATCAGTCTCCATATTCGAATCTATATCAATGTACGTTGCCTTTCGTTCTCATTGCATCTGCACATCGCATTTGTTCTCTTACCAGTCCAAAGAGGCCTGGCGCGGGTGAGAGAGCATGAGATAAATAACTAAGATAGAATATGCTCAGGAGGAAAGCATAATTTTCGTAATTTACTTAATAATTCAATGATATACTAAATTAGATCGTGATATTTTACATATTTCATGAAGCTTCCGAGCATAAACGAATTCTCTTGATGTATTTCGGTAATAGCATGTAAATAGTAGCTGAAACTTCAGTATGAGAATATGGTTGTCGCTGATCTGATCAAGTTAATAGGGTTAATGTGAATATGATAGAGTTTTAGCTGTAGTCAAGAAGACGGTAAATCGCTTTATCAGGTCAATATAAGACGAGTTCTTACTGTGTCCAGCTTCGGACTGTCAGTATCTAATATGTTTTTATTGTGGAACAGTGTGTATATATATATATATATATATATATATATATATATATATATATATATATAAGTACATTTCAGATTATAACAGAAGTCGTTTTATCGTCACATGCTACATACAAACACACTTCAGTAGACAAGAATCCATATATGCATGGCTCTCTAACTGTATGTGTGTATGTGTGTGTGTGTGGATGGATGTATCTCTACTAAGATGTAATATAATCACACAGATATAAACACGTACAAGCTATGCAGACACTATACGTCAGCGGTTATCAATAATTTTGGCTTTTAACTATGGACTTCTTTTGATTTATATTTAGCAGATTTGGACCCTCATCGTCATTCCATTTTCAAAAAGACCCTTTTTATATTTCTAAAAATTATTAGAATCTGTATAAACGATAGTGTAACAATACTTTGTGTACTGTACAAGTATAACACACTTGTTACATAAAATCTTTTAGCAACAAAATCTGAACAAGTGTCCATATGGCCACTGTTTGAGAATCACTCCTCTACATAAACTCATGACGACCCCTATACCGAATATTCAGAGGACAACTTTTTAAATATATATATATTTAAAAAGCTTTTCAAAATGTAACCACATGTGGATCGATGACGATTTTTTCACTCCGTCTGCAATTTCTTTTGGACTTTCCTCTGTCTCCTGCTTCTGAAGAAGAGTTTGCTGGGAACGGAACAGAATTTTTCTTTCCTTCCCTGAGCGTCTGCTAATACTTTCCCTTTACCACGTCCTCGCGTTATTTATTTTGTTGTTTGTTTCTTGGACTAATTGTACACACACACACACACACACACACACACACACATATATATATATATATATATATACATTTGTGTACATGATGGAGTCTTCTGTCGAGGGCGTGGTATGAACATTCAGCTTTTGCCGAACGACCTGCACAAATACTTTGTTCATAGCGATTAAGTATCAGGGCCATACATCAATCAGCTCAATCCGTCCAAAAAAATCCACGTTGTCTGAGCAATGATTATGTTCGCAGACGCTTAAGGTTTCATTCATGCAGTTCTATGATAACTCATGTTATACACGTGTATTTAAAAACGAAATAAGGCATGCTTCTGTAAACTACGAAGTATTCCATGCGGTTTCTCAACATCCATGAAATAGAAACTGAACTAAAGCGAAGCATATGACATGATAAAGAAGGAGAACAAATAAGATTATATTATAGAAATATCCCCATTGTCGCACATAAAATATCCTGGATTGGATGGACAGTCAGCCCATGAGCCAGTTGACTTTGCGCTAAAAAGAAAATGGTAACGTATTCTATATATATTCGTTTGAATTGCCTTGTATGAATCCCGTATATGTAGGAAAAGGGTTTATTTGAATTATATTCTATATAGACATATCAATTTACGTTCACATGTTATAACGTTCGAAGATAACTTCACTTGAAAATCCTTTCTGATTTAATACATTGATAATTTCATAATCTTGTTAAATATGCATATACATTTGGCAATGAAAACTCAGTGAAGGCCGAAAATGTGATGAAATATTTACAAGATTAAAATCTTAATTATACGAAACTCTTGTCACATTTTTCATTATGTGAATGTAACTGACAGGAATCATTATATATCAAAGATAAATACGCATCTATGTACTTTACCATTTCTCTATCTCTCTGTCTCTCTCTGTTTGAATGTTTGTCTGTCCGTCCGTCTATCTGAATGTCTGTCTATCTCTCTATGTATATGTGTATGCATCTATTTAACTTTGCACGTCTATTTATCTATCTGTCTATATATATATATATATATATATATATATAT
>NC_069001.1:28479495-28481061 GCF_001194135.2 Octopus bimaculoides | reverse complement strand
ACACACACACACACACACACACACACACACACATATATATATATATATATATATATATAAACTGAGAGAGAGAGTAAGAGAGAAAGAGAGAGAGTAAGAGAGAGTGTAAGAGAGAAAGACAACAAATAGCAGATAATAAATTGATAGTTGTTTAGATATCTTTGACACTGTGTGTGTGTGCGTGTATGTTCATGCGTGTGAGAGCGGTGTTTGTGGTGTGTGCGTGTATTCTAAATGTTTTCGCTATTTCTTTTATTGTAAATATAGTTTCGGCTTCTATTTTACTTTCCAGTATTGAATTCTGACTTCTTGTCTACTTTATTTCACTAAACATTTCGTCGTGATCTTCATGGCGGCGAGTGAAGAAAAACGACTCAACTTCTATTATCACTTAAATTGTTGTCATGGAAACTATTATCGTTCATCTATATGAACGTTGTCTCACAATTTAGTAGAATTAACAACCATACGCTTAAACACTCTAATGTAAGACAATGCAAGCGTTCAGTCCTTTGGAATAGAAACATCCGTACAGAACTAATACATTGTCTCAATGAAGTGGTGAAACCTGGCGGCCAGAGTGTGGAAGACAATCTGTTCTATATATTTTTTGGTGGCATTTTAGGCTTTAATTTTAAATCGAGAACTAACATAAACCATGAATAGGATATACATATTTCATTAATTGATTATTTAATTATTTCTTTTCTTTTCTAATTACAAACACTTTACCGTGTCTATTGTCCAGTAATTATTTATGATACCAGCAGAAATTACATTAGGTCGAATGGTGATGGATATGTTGTCACACGATTTCCTAGACATAAGAGTCATGAATTACACACTCGACACTCCGCTGCATTCGAAAATGAAGGAAATATGATAGAGATTTGGACATAAATACATGAACAAAAATGAAATGAATATATAAATAAATGCTATGATAATCTGGTCTCCAAAGTCTATGATAATTATCAAATAATATGTCTGCCCGATGAAGACTGGCTTGGGGGTTAAACAGCAGTATGCAGAACAAGAATATGAAAAACAACAACAACATGTAAGAATGTATTATCATTTATACTGTTGCTATTTTCGCTATTCTCATAATTATCATTATCAGATGAATTTGTGTTATAATTATTTATATTATTGTAGATTCTGGTATCGTTAAATCATCATCAGAAAGACGAGCCAAGTATGAAATTAGAAATAATGTGAAGATAAATCAATAACAGAGATACGAGATATGCGATGTAATTCACTGAGTTATAATGGTTTTCTCTTCATAACCATGGGATACCATGTGATATAATTGGTAAATTGGTAAATATTCTGTACAAATATGCTACATACGTACAAACAAACACAAATACGCACACACACACGCACGCACAGACACACATTCATACACTTTCATACACATATACACTCATATACACACACACACACACAGTCAGGAACACAGACACAAATTACCATTTAACCCGCAGTGTACACGCCGAAACATTGAATTTGAAAGAATCTATCATTTCTGTGTATATATATATATATATATATATATAT
>NC_069001.1:28475253-28477743 GCF_001194135.2 Octopus bimaculoides | reverse complement strand
TATATATATATATATATATGCATATATATATTTATATATGTATATAAATACATGTATATATATACATACGTACACACACATACACATGCGCACACATATCCACGCGCACACATTCATATATATATGTTGTTTTGTAGTTGCAAACGTTCAGTGTATCGTTCGTAATATGAAATAAATTACGGTATTTGATATTTTTATAATTGCATTTCGAATTATACGATATAATATTGGCACATCAATTAACATGACTGAGAACGTTTATAGTTTAATATTAACAATCATTACCCATAACACACTATTATTTGGTGTGCTTCCATGAAAACATAATTAATATTCTAATCGGTTGCAATTTTTAACAAAACCATTGCGTTGTATAATGTTGTATACTCAAAGTCGATATGGTACGACAAAATGTTCCTTTATATTATAAGAGTCACTTGCATGGAAACAACATATATATATGTGTTGGTGGGGGGGGGAGTGTACTATACATAACTTTTACTTACTTTAGTCATTGGAATACAGCCACGCTGTGAGGCTGCCTTCATTTGTTTAGTTGGACAAATCTTACCTAGTAGGTATTATTTAAAGCCCTTATTTATTCTATTGGTGATTTTGCAAAATCGCGAAGTTAAGGTGAAATGACCAAACGAACACCGGTTGTCAAGTGAAAGTGTTGGAAAAACGCAACGACTAAGATATACATATTGAAACGTACACGGATACACACGTGCATATTACTATGTATATATTTAATTGTGTGTGTGTGGGGGGGGGTGAGGTCATATGACTTAATGAGCTGGGTATTTAGAGTTCGATTTCCGACCGTGCTTTTTGTCCTTAAGTTAGACACTTTACCTCACGTTGCCCCAATATACTCTGCATGGAATAATGACTAGAGTAGTACCTGTATTTCAAAGCGCCAACCTAGACACATTCTTATTTCTTTACTGCCCACAACGAGTTTCACACAGAGGGGACAAACAAGGACAGAAAAACGGATTAAGTCGATTATATCGACCCCAGTGCGTAACTGGTACTTATTTAATCGACCCCGAAAGGATGAAAGGCAAAGTCGACCTCGGCGGAATTTGAACTCAGACGAAATACCGCTAAACCGCTAAGCATTTCGCCCGGCGTGCTAACGTTACTGCCAGCTCACCGCCTTCAACCTAGACACATTTTTTGTCACTCCGAATCTTCCTGGGATCTATGCTAACGTTATGCATGTTTGTGGAGTGCTCAGCTACTTGCACGTTAATTTCCTGAGGGAAGGCTGGTCCGTTGTCGAATTTATTTCTGAAACGAATTTGAGTTTTGGTAAACATGGTTGCCGAAATAAAAACACTGATACTGAGATACACATTTCCTTTTGAGACGATGAAAATTGCATGAATATAAGTGTACGATTAATAGAATCGCAGTTGCACAGAGGACAGAAGCAATATTCAGTTATAGTGTTATTCCTACTGTTGAGAATCGACTCCTATGACGCATTTCCTTCTCTTTTCTTATAGATCAATAAAGTTCAGAACCATTCAAATGGAGTATTCTATGTCATATTAATATATCACATCATATAAGTTATTGGCACGATAAAAAGAATATTGGAAAGGACTCGTCTAGGTCAGAGAAAACAATTCCGAATTAGATTCAGCCGCTACAAAGTCGTAGATACTCTTAATGTATATGCTAGGTCAAACAGAATTTTGGGGTCAGGTGTTAGTCAGTTTCATCACCTGCAATTCTGACTTATCCACTGCATTATTGACCTACGCTTTGTTTTAACAGCTCTGAAACGGACAATGGCAGAGTTGATATCTGCCTGACATGAAAGAGTTTAAAGAGCCGCTATTAGTACTACACGCCATTTTGTCTTGCACTGTAAAGATTGTCATCGTTCAGTAGAATAAAATATAATAAAACCAAACGTCAGTCTTACAAATAAACAAGAGAGCTTGCAATTGCGTATCATAAAGCATGAAAGGAGAATATCGTGCTTGCTGTCACCTTTATAAAACGATTTTATTAGGCATTTTCTACATTTGTGAAAGATATATGCTTCGTATTTTCAGTTCCTATATCACGTGGATTTTGCATATATTGATAGGTTTGTATGCAATTCCGAATATTGCGTTCTACTGGCAGCACACCTTACTTCCAGCAAGCAGATTTAGGGTATATACACGTACGTACGTATTTATGTATGTACCTTTATCTCTATGTTTGTATGCATATATGTATGGAGGCGCAATGGCCCAGTGGTTAGGGCAGCGAACTCGCGGTCATAGGATCGCGGTTTTGATTCCCAGACCGGGCGTTGTGAGTGTTTATTGAGCGCAAACACCTAAAGCTGTTTCTGTTGTGCCTGTAATTCAAAGGGTCAGCCTTGTCACACTGTGTCACGCTGAATATCCCCGAGAACTACGTTAAGGGTACACGTGTATGTAGAGTGCTCAGCCACTTGCACGTTAATTTCACGAGCAGGCT
>NC_069001.1:28473476-28475243 GCF_001194135.2 Octopus bimaculoides | reverse complement strand
TGCTTCGTATTTTCAGTTCCTATATCACGTGGATTTTGCATATATTGATAGGTTTGTATGCAATTCCGAATATTGCGTTCTACTGGCAGCACACCTTACTTCCAGCAAGCAGATTTAGGGTATATACACGTACGTACGTATTTATGTATGTACCTATCTGCCTATATATGTGCCTAACTATTTGTCTATATTTACCTATATATATCTGTATGTTTTTTTTTTGCGTACGTATGTGTGAATGTATTGACATCAAATATAGGTATAGCAGTGTGTATGTTAATGTCTCTACTTAATGACGGAATACAGACAGAAATGTCTTGTCTATATTCCATCGTTCCTGAACACACTTGATGAGATCGATTAAAGTGCACACATTTAAATATCAAAGAAAATCTCATGAAACCGATCACTAGTGCATAACCTAAACTACGAGGATTAAATTATTTCTTAAACCTCATAAAATATTTTCTTAAAACTCAGAAAATTGAAATTTATTCGAAAACAACTAAAACGCATTTGCTGAGGTTTTCATATTTGTGACGTAGATTAAAAGAAAAAAATATAGCACTTGATAAATCTGTATTTAGAAGATGGGAGATAAAGTCACGCTATCCTTCGTCATTAGAGCGTATAGGTCCTATTGTAGGCACAAGGGCCTTGTATGCGAATGGTACTTAATTTATCGACACCGAAGGGATGAAAGACAATGTCGACCTCGGCAGGATTTAAACTCAGAATGTAAATACAGACGAAATACGCTAACCATTTCGCCCGGCGTGGTAATGTTTCTTATTGCATTGGCTTCTTTTGCCGAAACGCTAAGTTATGGAGACATAAACACACCAACATCAATTGGGGGACACACACAAATACATACATATCGATTTACCTCTCTGTGTATGTGTGTGTATGTATATATATATATATATATATATATATATATATAAACGACGAACTTCTTTCAGTTTCCGTCTACCAAATCCATATATATATACGACAGGTTTCCTTCAGTCTCCATCTACCAAATCCACTCACAAAGCTTAGGTAGGCCCGAGGCTATAGCAGAAGACCCTTTCCTAAGATGCAGCGCAGTGGGACTGTACCTAGAATCATGTGGTCGGGAAGTAAGTTTCTTACCACACAGCCATTCATGCGCATAGCAAAACGTAAAACAAAAATTCCAATAAATCATACAGACAGAAAGCGAAATAACTCAAAACAAACCGTCATTGATATTCCGAGAATTTCAGTAAATATATATCTTACAAATAGAAAGATATAGTAATGTATATAAATGTATGTGGTGACAAGATATCGTTAATGACAGTCTCATATTTCAAAACTACCAATTGTCTTAAATTGACTGTAAGAGACAAAAAATATGTTGACGTATATACGATGCCGCCACTCAAATATATATTTAAAGTGAACATACAGAATTATGACCAGATATTTAGAGAAACTGATACTATTAATAATAGTGCGGTACTCATGTTTATGCCAGTCTTAATTACGTATGCTGAAGTTAGACACACCCAAAACAAACGTGAACGTCAGTATCATAGGTATAGGTGTGTGTGTGTGTGTGTGTGTGTGTGTGTGTATGTATGTCTGTGCGTGGCGTACGTCTTTAACTCAATAAAAGCCAGAGAAAAAGAAACACATGTAAAGCGCGCACGCATAGCTACACACAAACACACACTCTCTCTCTCGCTCTTCCTCGCTCTGTATATACATTTATATATATATAAATGAAAATTATAATAT
>NC_069001.1:28472325-28473321 GCF_001194135.2 Octopus bimaculoides | reverse complement strand
TATTATTATTATTATTCTTGTATTCTTTTACATGTTTTAGTCTTTCAATAGCGGCCGTGCTGGAGCAAAGCCATAAAGATTTTTAGTAGAAGAAGCAGAACCCAGAACTTATTCTATCGGTTTGTACTTCGAACCGCTAATGTTATTGAGATGTAAACATACCAACTCCGGTGGTCAAGCGATGACGGTGGTCAAACACACACACACACACACAAATAAATATACACAAATATATATGACGGGCTTCTTTCAGTCTCCATCTACCATTATACAATTCTGACAATGAAAGACCCCATGACACCACCCAGAAAAAATACACTATAAAAATACTAATCTAAGAATTCAATAAATCATAAAAAGTAAATATTAGTAAGTTGACTACGCACATTTCGTGGCAATATTAAAAAAGAAAAATCAATTCATTTCAAAAATAAATCGATCCAAATATAATTCTATTTAAATATATAGTCACTTCTCAGGTCTAGAATAAGAAATTTAAAAAAAAATCAATGCTCCTATCTTACCACATAATAATTAAATAAAAATAGAAATAAATATAGAAAAATATGTGTTAGTACAATAAATAAATGAAAAACATTTAATAATATTACTTCAAATTACTTAAAATTAAAAGAATATTTTATCTTATCGAATATTTACTGTGAACTAATAATAATTATCCATTAAGAAATGAAATAAATATAGAAAAATCCGTGTTAATACAATAAATAAATGAGAACGTTTAACCATATAATATTAATTAAAATTAGAAGCATTACTTCTCTTATCGACGAATTTCTGTGAACTAAAATTTTAAATGTAATGCGTAGAACTTAGCATTTATAAGAAATATATCACGTGACAATATGGCGTCAATAAATGTAGAGAGAAGTACGTATTTAAGTTAATAAAATGACAAAATGTATTGCAGAATAAGAAAATGACCTATAAATATATATATATATATATATATATATATATATATATATATATATA
>NC_069001.1:28469471-28471630 GCF_001194135.2 Octopus bimaculoides | reverse complement strand
TAGATAGATAGATAGATAGATAGATAGATAGATAGATAGATAGATAGATAGATAGATAGATAGATAGATAGATAGATAGATAGATAGATAGATAGATAGATAGATAGGCAGAAATTAAAAGTAATAAAGCTGTAGAAGTGATCATGCATTTAAGTGACCTATTGATTGACTTACACATATTAAAATATCTGAACAATCAATTAGCAGTGACATGGAGCCATATTGAAGTTGAACTTCCTAATCTGGCCATCGTCATTATCTTAATCATGAAGACGGCCACTAATACTTATAAGCATCATCATGTGTACGAGTTTATGCATTAACGTGAATTCCATCATCGTTGTTGTCGTCAGTCTCGTTGTAGTGGTCACTATCATCGTCGGCGTCCTCTTTGTTTTCATCATCATCACCATTGTCGTTGTCATCAGCATCATCGTCACCACCACTAGCTATATCAACAACCTTCTCCTCTCTCTTATCCTCCTTTTCTATTTTCATATCATCCGTTGTCTTCGGCATCATTGTTATGTTGTAGTTTATAATCGTTATGACAATAATAAATGCGCCCTTTTAAAGCCTAGCCAGGCTCATGGGCCCGGATTCTATGGCATATTTGTCCCGCAGCTGAACGGGACGCCAGTCCATCGCAGCGTTACTCATTTTTGCCAGCTGAGTGGACTGGAGCAACGCGAAATGAAGTGCTTTGCTCAAGAACACATTGCGTCGCTCGGTCCAGGAATCGAAACCACACTCTTACGATCATGATGCTGATACCCTAACTACTAAGACACGCGCCTCCACAATCTTTATGACAAATGTAGTCTTTATTCTGGAGCGCTTATTAAATTCTCGATCTTGTATATGTCGTTATAAGCTCGTTCCTACAACACATCTTTGCGACTGCCATAAGTCTTAAAGATTTCAATATCCAAGTATACAGAAACACATCGACAGTTTCATTTCTGGAATCATCGAGGGTTAACAATATTGTAACTTAAGAAAGAGTTACTCATATGTGACATAGTTATGATTTTATTTATTACTCCTCCAAAATGTTGGTCTCTGATCTACAGCGTGTCCACAAAGTCTGGGTACATGGGGATTTACACATACTTTAAGAAATTATTATTTCTTATATTTAATTGTTTATGTTATAATTTTATTTACTCCAAGCACCCAGACTTTGTGGACACCCTGTATATTCTTTCTAGGTATTATTGGTTCAAATGTTTGGCACAAGGGCAGTAATTTATGGGTAGGGATTAAGCCGATTACATCATCCCCAGTGCTTCATTGATACATATTTTATTGAAACCGAAAGGAAGAAAGGCAAAGTCAGCCTAGGTGGAATTTGAACTCAGAACGTAAAGACGGGCGGAATGTCGCAAAGCATTTTTTCGGACGTGCTAACAATTTTGCCTGATCGCCGCCTTTTTTATATAGTACTCTAAACGTGTTTTATCAAACAGTTTTCATATCATTCCAGTTTTATCAGTTAAACGTCTGTTGTGATTACATTATATGGCTACCGACGTTATTTTCATTCGACGGCAACAAAACCTAGACTTTATAGCTTCTCAGAGTACGCCTTCACATTATTCTAATCGTGATATAAACACTGAACGTTCTTCCCTGTAGGTTTTTTGCTATCGCCAATGCGGGGAATATAAATAATAGGTTGCATATCTGTAAAGTGTAAACTATATGTATATACAACATTGTTTCGTTTTTCATTTTATTTTTTATACATTTTCATGTCTTTCTTGGTGTTCGGCAATTAGGAAATCTAATGAACATATGCACGGTATGGGAGTTTAGAGTTATATACTAAAGCCGGTGAAAACACACAATGAAACTCAAACTGACTCACAGACACACTCACATATATGCGTATATACGTGCGGGTTCACACTTTATGCATATATATATATATATATATATATATATACGCACACATACACACACACACATCTATCAATTTACAGGTAACCGCGTGGCCGTGTGGTAAGAAGTTAGCTTCCCAGTCACATGGCTCCGCATTCAGTTCCATTGGGCACGTGTTTTCCTCTACAGTATCAGACCAGTCAAAGCCTTTTGAGTGTATTTGTTAGACGAAAAGAGAAAGAAGCCCGTTCTATATATATATATATATACACACA
>NC_069001.1:28467408-28469461 GCF_001194135.2 Octopus bimaculoides | reverse complement strand
CTATCAATTTACAGGTAACCGCGTGGCCGTGTGGTAAGAAGTTAGCTTCCCAGTCACATGGCTCCGCATTCAGTTCCATTGGGCACGTGTTTTCCTCTACAGTATCAGACCAGTCAAAGCCTTTTGAGTGTATTTGTTAGACGAAAAGAGAAAGAAGCCCGTTCTATATATATATATATATACACACATACATACGTGTGTGTGTATGTGTGTGTGTATTTGTGAATGCGTTTGCGTGTGCCTCTGTGTTTGTTTGTTACCGGAAAACGCTTGACAATCGGTGTTAGCCGGTATACATATCCCCGTAAAATAGCGGTTCTGAAAAACGGATCAATGGAATAAGTACCAGGCTTTAAAAAAATTACTGGGATCGATCTCTTCGACTGTCAATTCTACAAGGTGCTGCTCCAGCCTGGTCACTCTCTAATTTTCTTATATTTACTGTAACCATTTTTGCATTCACCTTTCCTTTTTTTTTTTTTTTTTTTTTTTTGTCTGACATTAATTATGGTCAATTTGCAAGGCCTTGATGTAGCATCTCAATTGATATAAATCGAAATATATTCACATTACGGAATTTTAGTTCAGTTTAGCTAATCTCTGTCTTCCAATTAATTTTTTTTTTTTTATTGTTATATATAAAAGACGCAATTTCATTTGTACTCTCAGAGTTTTAATCATTGGTGATCTGAAGTGCTAGCTCAATATATTTGCATTGCTTTGTGAATATATATAGTTGTATTATATAATGAGGTGCAAGCATATGTATATTCAGACTTGTGAACATAATGTATTATACCCTGAAACTTATTTCATGAAGAACGGTGTGAAACAGCTGTAACGTTACGGGTGTCAAGTGGTTCAATAAATATATTCACTTCTCATTCTCCTTCAAATATTATCGTTTACATATACATAAATATCCATACATATAGATATATATGTACATACATATAAATACACACACGTATATACATATATATACATATTACTATGTGTGCGTGTGTGCGCTTGGGTGTGTATGTATATCTGCATATCTATGTATACATATATGTGAGTGTGTGTGTTTAAGTATGTGTATGTGTTTGTACGTGAATGCGTGAGAAAAAGATAAATAAGTTCATATATATATATATATATATATATATATATATATATATATATATATATATAGAGAGAGAGAGAGAGAGAGAGAGAGATAAAGAGAGATAGAGAGAGAGAGAGAGAAGGGGAGAAGTGATAGAGATAAAGAGAAAGAGAGAGTAGTATTTGTTGCACAGTTGTTAAGACACACTTATATAATGGCCTTTATAATGAAGCGGAAATAATCGCCAGAATAGCTATTATGATGATACGGTGATGGTGGATATGAGAAATTTATTATGCCAAACAAATTGCTCTAAATTTACGTTAAAATGTGCAAACAGAAACACCCTGGATATGTATCTAAAAACAGAATAGAATCGGGTTTTCCATAAAGCATGGTAACGCGCATAAAACCTAATTTTTTTCTGATGTGAAAGCGTTTGTGTTCGTCTGTGTATACATATATATACTTGCACTAATGTAAAAACCTATGTGATTTATAAGTAAATATACATATATATATATATATATAATATGAATATATGTGCGTGCATATATATATGCATATATTAATGGTCTCTTATAATCCATATATTGTGTATTTTGTATATTTTAATATTTTACATTTGGTAATAACATTAATACTTGAAATGTGAGTTACTCTTTATAGAATATTAACAAAAACACTTCTACACATTTAGTTTTTGTCTAAAATGGTTGCGGTATCAACATTGTAGTTTAATAGACTACATGTCTGTGATTGACTCTAAAATTCAATTTATTCCAAAGATCAATAAATGATTCCCATAAATCCCAAAAAAGAAACAAAAAAAAAACAATGGCAATAAACAGATCCACACATATATCCACAGAATGTAGCATCTATTTCTGTGCATTGTACAGAAGCACATGATAAAACTGAGTAGAAGCGCACGGATACGCGCCCATGAGAATATATATATATATA
>NC_069001.1:28453997-28466990 GCF_001194135.2 Octopus bimaculoides | reverse complement strand
ATATATATATATATATATATATATACACACACATATACATATATATATATATATACACATATTCATATATACATACATACATACATGCATATATATATGTGTGTGTGTGTGTGTGTGTGTATGTATGTATATATACACTTCCTCACAGACACATTTTCTGCATATTAGTGTTTGCATATTCATATTCAAATTCAGAGATAGACATAGACACACTTTTACTCGCACGTAGTCGTAGGCAAATATGTAGACAGACACTTGACCACATAAACATTTGTGTGAGTGTGCGCGCCCGCACACGAGTGTATCGTTAGATAGACAGACAGGCATACCGACAGACATATAGAGATCGTTACCAAAATGGAATGAGAGTTATAACATGGTGGATGACTACACAAATATTTTCCTAACAAGCTACATGTATGACTGTATAGACAGTGCCTAGATAGAAAACTGGTCGGATGAGTGTTGATGTGTGATGATAAATCGAAGTAGAATGTTAACTGTTTGTTAATCTGCTGGTTACTGCATGGTACAGAGATGTCACGTCTGTGAAATAGATACTGTCATCTCTAATTTATACCTGGAACTAAAAATCGCAGAAGTACTTACACATGATATGAAGATAAATCGAGATAACATCTATACCTAAAGATATACAAACACATATACTTTCATCGATAGAAATTCAAACTTGCGTGGAATATGACACACGTATAGGTTCATATTCGCACAAATGTACATACGTATAACTATACAAACAAAAAGACAATGAGGTGCAAATATACATAGAGACAGAACTACATATATATACATAGATATGTACGTATAGAAAGCTAGAAGTACATACACAATCAAATACATACTGTAAGACAGAAATATATGTAGATATATACAGACACAAATATGTATATATGAATATAACAAAGAGGCTGATTTACAAAAAGCGTAGAGAGATACACACAGGCGTACACATATATATGCGTACTTCTACGTACATATGTGAATGTGAATTCCAATTTTTTTTTTCTTCGTGGTGTATAACGATTTTACATTGAATATATATAAGGAGACAAAGAGACGCAAACATGAATAAAGACAGAACTATAAATATATATACATAGACATATGCATACAGAAAGGTAGAAATATGTACACACAAATACATACATTTAAAAAGAAATATGTATAGATATATACAGATACAAATATGTATGTATGCATATAAGCAGAGATGCTGACGTATAAAAACCAAAGGGAGACCACAAATAAGACCATACATATATATGTACCCCTACGTACACATGTGAATGCGTATTCCCATTTTTCCCTGCGGTGTATAACGATTTTACATTGAATATATGGAGGAACAATTGTAATTCGTTCATATACACAGATATGTCACTATAAATTCTCATTGTGTCTCTAAATATGCGGTTATTTTTTTTTTCTTGAAAACAAATGAAAATATCATATTAATAGGAAGGCAAGAAGAAATATTCAAAATAATTATATATAATATAATAAAAGAGCCATAAAAATAGAACATTAGTCTGATTTTAGCTTAATATTTGAAGTAGATTGAAAATCAATAATTCAATTTGTCATAAATACATGTATGTATGTAAGTATGTGTATATACATATATATATATATATATATATATATATATATATATATATATATATATGTGTGTGTGTGTGTGTGTGTGTGTGTGTGTATGTATATATATATATATGTGAGTGTATATTTATTATATATATATACACATACATACGTATACAATATATATGCATATATATATACATATGCACATATATATGCATATATACATACATATTCATATGCATACATGTGTGTGTGTTTAATTGTATATATTTTCTTATATGCATGCATACATACACACACACATATACATATGTCTTATGCATTTATGTTTATACGCATATATGTATATACATGTGTGCGTGTGTATATATGCATATATTGCATTAATATCGACCAAAGGTAGAATGAGTGATCATCACAGCAGGATTGGTGATTGAAAATTTTCTTTTAATAGTAAAAATTCTCTGAAAACGATGACAATGGATTCGTGATAATATATTTCTATGAAACCATTGGTATCGTATTAACAGTAGTTTACTAAAAGAGAGGAAAAGGCTTTGACAATACAGATTTGGTGTATGAGCATACGACTGGTGACGAACAACACTGTAATATCCTCTATCCGCTTCGATATCGTGTTCTAAAAATATTCATTAATATTTACACTTGTTTAGGGACAGTGCAGTCGTTATTAAGAATAATGTCGAATGCACTGCAACTATTAATATTTTAATTACTATATTAACTGATAAGATAATTAAGGATATCTTTTATTAAATTTCGTCTATGATGCTGCATCGAATTATAGGTTAAATTTCTCAATATCCACTTCTGTGTAGTATTTTTATAGTGATTGTCTTCATAAATGCTAAGTGACCGGATATATAAGAGAGCATAACTCCTTTCGGCGTCGATTAAATAAGTACCAGTTAGGCACTGGGGTCGATGTAATCGACTTAATCCCCTCCCCCAATCTGTCCTAGTACCAACAATCTGAAATCGTTATTATCATCATTATTATAAAGTCGCCGAGCTGGCAGAATCTTTAGCACGCGGGGCAAGTGCCTATCGACATTTCGTCTCTTTACGTTTTGAGTTCAAATTCTGCTGCGGTCGACTTTTCCTTTCATTCTTTCGGGATCGATAAAATAAGTAGTAGTTGAACACTGGTATCCATGTAATCGACTCATCCTCTCCCCCACCCCACAATTCCTGCCCTTGTGACAAAATTTGAAAACATTATCATTGTTATTATCATAGCGATGAGATGGTAGACGTATTAGCTTGTCGGCAGCATATTTAGTAACGTTTCGTCCGCTAGTACGTTGAGAGTTCAAGCTCCGAGAAATCAACATTTGCTTCTCACCTTTGAGGGACCGATAAAATGAGTAGCAGTTGAGCACTGGGTTTGATATAATCGACTGTCCCCCTCCCCAAGATTCCAGGGTTGTCCCTATAATAGAAAATATTATTATCGTTAATTTGAAGGCGGCTAGCTGCCAGAGCCACTCCACACGAAAAGCTCTGCAGGTTATTTTAATTTTTTTTTTTTGTAGCTTTACGTTCCGAGTTCGATATCTCTAGAGGGCGACTTTGTCTATTAACCTATGGCGATCTTTTAAAAGTATACCATTTGAGCATTGCGGTCGATGTGATCGATTAGTCATTTCTCGCAAAATTTCAAGCCTTATGTCAAATAGCAGAATTAGTTATCATTCATACTTTGTCATGCAGTCCAGATGTTAAATTCAGTAACTGGTCATCGGTCAAACCACAAGGACCTACTGAAGAACATTCTGGAAGGCTGACTTTCCTAATACACCAATCTTTTATGGTATTCCTAGCCACTTTACGAAGCTTTGAAATTTCACAACTGGTGTCAATTTATAATTTACCCTCTCGCATTTTAAACACTATTTTTATCGTCAGTTTCATGTTGGAGAACTTGGTGATGTTTTCTACATCTTTACTCGCATTATTCAAGTCATTTGAATTACTGCGTCAATGACCTGACAATATTCGTTCTTCGTGTCCTTCTATACAACAATATTCGATCGTCGATACTCAGTTACTGTATCAGTCTGAAAAGCATAATCTCAGTATATCTTTCCTTTTCTCTTAGTATGAGCTTCCATTCTCATAACAGTTGTCTATTTCTGCATATTGGTTTTTACAAAATAAAAGCCTGTGGAAGTACAGACAGATTTTATCATCGCGCTTGTACTTTTAGTACGCATATCTCTCATATACACTTACCGAATGATTTACATTTTCCGCATTCTTTTCAAAGAGTTGACGTTTCTGTGACAAACGTTTTGTAGCTGTTAAACTTCACAGAACTGGCACCAAGAGCTTTGTCTAGAGCTGCAATTGAAACGGTCTCACCACTAGGCTTCAAATCTCCTCACTTAAATTATGAATATGATGATCTTTTATCGTTGACATCCTGTGCATCCGTTCCAAACTAACTATGCATTCTTATTTTCGGCGAACCTTCTTTTCTCTTCAACCCATTAGTTACATTCTTACAAAACATTTCATCTGCATTATCACACATCATCATCTGCACATCGCAACAACACTTCATCCCTATTTACCAAATATTCTGCAAGACTTCTTTCAATGATTATACAATAATCCATGTCGATGAGACCTCTACCACCGTTATTTCTCTTCATGTACAATCTATTTATATTTGTTTTAGAGTGTAATTTTCACGTTTTTCTATCCAAGTTTGATATTTCTTCTTCCTCATTATTATTATTCTTATATCATTATGATTATTATTAATATTATTAGGGTGTTAGAGTGGGATAATCCTTAGAGCATTGAATTAAATGCCTTGCGTTATTTTCTCGGCACATTCACTTTCTGTTAATATGCCGCCGAGAATCTTTTGCCTTTCATCATTTCGAAGATCAAAAAAAAAAAAAATACGAGTGAAGCCGGGGACCAGTCACTAAATCTATCTCCTTCCCCTCAAGACCCCTGCTTAAATAAAAAAAAAACTCACTACTACTACTACTACCACTACCGTATAATATGCATTTCTCTCGATATTTCCTTATATGCCAATGACGCCTGATCAAATTTGTTTTTAAAACGTTTGGGTTCGATAAGATAGAAAACCAAACATGTAACTCAGTGAAATTAATCCTGGAATCCACTCCCCTCTCCAAATTGTTTGCCTTGCAATTAAAATAGAAATTAACTTTGGGTACGAGTGGAATTTTTCTCCGATACCCGAGGTAAAGAATTAATTCTTACTGCTGACTCATTCTCTTTGCTTCTGACATTTTGACATTTTCAAATGAAAATATCTGCTAAACAAAAGCAACATGCTCATAAAGATACAGAAAAAATGGGATTGTCGTCAAGCATTTAATAAGAAAACCTACTGATCATTCAAATGAACATTTAAATCGAAAAAAGATTATTTTGAACTTTATATATATATATATATTTTAAACGACAATATCAGCTGCACAGAGGTATACACTTTAGGGATGAAAGAAGAACAAATACAGCAGCATTGGTAAAGGAGTCAGTTTTTAACTATCGATAAACCGACACTTTGTTCCTTTCTTTCTTTCCCTTTTACTCTCCCTTTCTTTCTTCCTTTTCTTCCTTTCTTCCTTTCTTTTCAGAGAGAATTCACAGTCAAGCGCTGTTATTTTTATATGAATGTAATTAATCAGTAGAAGTACAAAGTGTTGGTCAAATAGTTTTCAATTATATTTTATTTAACACGTTGCCTGCTACAGGATATCGATATGATCTGCTTCTATTTGCCAAAATGGTTTTATTAACTTTCTCAAATCAGAAAGCTGAAATATTTTTTGCGGTGGTATATAGGTACATAATACGTGTAATTACACTACAATGATGTGATACGAGTTATCTCATAGTAATACAAAATGCTCAGATTGGTTTGCTATGAAGGCTCTGATGGTATGTTATTCATTATTTGAATATGTCTCTTCATTGTATAACGTTTTCTTTATTTTTTCAGATTTATAAATAACTATTATAAATTTTGATTTGTAATAAATAAGATGCCAAAAAGTTTTTCCAGTGAAAAAATTGCTGGAATGCTTCAGATACACGCGGAAAATGAACTACCGGAAGATGATATCTTAGAGTCAGAGAGAGAGTGAATACTCAGATACTTTGGATAAAAATTTTGTAGCAAATACCAATGACACCAGTTCTACTGACGAAGATGAACAATTAGTTGCTCGAGGTCGTAAGAGACACCGCAGTTCTCCGCACCAACTGCACCAAGTTCTCCAGTATCAACTGCATCGACATCTAATAGTTATACCCGATATATATATATATATATATATATAGATGTTTTACCAAATATATTTCCTGGCAGGTGCCATTGGGCAAATAAAGGGAGTCTTTAGTGTTTCCACAATACACTCACAATTTTAGTTCCAGAGGCCAGTTCATTTTAAGCGTGTTACAATAAAATAGACCTCTACGAGTATGCTCGAACCTGGCAAGATTGCCACTTACGAGATAACTTGTAGTTGGCAGTGAACATTTTAATACTGCTATGTTGTTCATTTATTAAAAGGTTTTCTTGAGCTTTACCCGTTCTCTATCGTCTATTAGTGACTGAAGTCAGAAAGTTCTCTCTTGTATTTGACGCCGGTTCGCTCCAAGTTTCAAGGCAGGAATTTATCTGGATTCGATGTGAGCGACTCCAGAACATGACTGGTGTTTATCTAAACAACCCCGAAGCAGAAGGTATTAACGGCAATGTTTAAACATCAGTGGCATTTCAACTCAGGACGCAAGAAGAAATGCTGATCAGTATTTTATCCGAGGTGTTAATGATTCTGCTTGCACGCACCTAATTACTGGTTTTAAATTTCCGTGCAATTTTACATAAATATCTCGGGCTTAACATCCAAATTCACAGAATTCATTCAATAACTCTACTTAAATTTTGGTTGGTACGTGGTTTAGAAAAAAAAAAAAACTAACACTACACACTCAATCATTTGACAATGTACACTGACATTAGGCAGAAAAAATGTGCGTCTCGAAGGACAGAGCATTGAAGACAAGCCCTTGTAGTAATCAAATGAAGACGTGGTCGACGTTCAGTTCCATTATTCAAGTTTCGATAAAATATAACACCAGTCAATAACACGAATTTATAGCGTCTATATATAACTAATTGTTCTCTCCAGCCTAACCTGGCAAAAGTGTGGCCTGGTGTCTAATTTAGAAATCATTATATATGATTATATCAAGCATACTGAAGTCGTTGCAATTGTTGTTATTTTAATTTCCAATAAAATTACTGGACAGACAAATGTGAAATGCTGCCAAATGGGAATCATTGCCAAATATATATAACTTAGTATTTTTAATATTTTAAACTTTGAAAGAAAGAGCTGACAGAACTATTCAGCTCACAGTGATATAGCTTTTACTTGCTGCTCCATAATTAGAGGTCTCTGACCTCTATAAACAGTGTTCGAGGTAGGTACTAGCACCCTTAGTTGAACTTTCATAAAAATAACTGACACAAAGGCCCAAGGATAAAGGTAGTAAGCCATTTATATATATATATATATATATATATATATATATATATATATATATATATATATACATACACGCGGATGTATGCATGCGTACATGCATGTACGTTTACCTATCTATCTGTGTGTGTGTGTGTGTGTGTGTGTGTCTATATGTGGTATGCTTTCTGCAGTTATAACGAAGCGATTTTTTTTTTTGTTTTGCATTATTTTGTTTCTGTATATATGAGCCCCTTTATTCGTGTAATAATTAAAAACGCAAAAATAACGTGCCCCGAATGATTGCTGTGTTTCAACATCCTATTGAAATTGATCCATGTAATACAGGGGCCGCATGAAATTCTGTTGATCATAATTTCTCATATATATAGACAGATAGATATGCATATATGCATACGCATGTGTATACATATGCATGCATATATAGGTATGTGTATGTGTGTATATATATATATGTGTGTGTGTGTGTGTATACATATATATGTATATATATATATACATAATTATGATCCAGTTGAATTCATCATCATCATCATCACCGTTTAACGTCCGCCTTCCATACTAGCATAGGTTGGACGATTTGACTGAGGACTGGTGAACCAGAAGGCTGTACCAGACTCCAATCTGGCAGAATTTCTACCACTGGATGCCCTTCCTAACGCCACCCACTCTGAGATTGTAGTTGGTGATTTTACGTGCCACCGGCATGAGTGCCACTCAGGCGGTACTGGCAACAGCCACGCTCAAAATGGTGTTTTTCTTACGTGTTACCTGCACAGGAGCCAGTCCATCAGCACTGGCAACGACCTCACTCAAATGATTTTTCACGTGCCACCGGCACAAGTACCACTAAGACGACGCTGATGACGATCGTTTACGTGTAACAGTATTCTAGAGTAAAGATTATTGACCATCCACCGGAGACACTGGCTCTGAAAGAGTAAATTTGTTAGAAATGTAGAGATGCGAGAGAAACTGGTTTCACAATTTCTGTACGCCCTTTCATATTTAAGGTCAAGATCTGTCGAAATTTGGTACAATTTTCATGCTTACTTGTGCAACATATATACATATACATTATCGACTTATATACGCACACGCTCACACAAACACACAGACATAAGTAGGTCCCTAGTATTGTCAGATTTTCTTTATTTTTGTTATGCACTCTGGAGTAAATACCCTCAGTATTTGGCTGGTATTTTATCGAACCGTAGTTTTTTTCTATATTACTTATGAAAGATTTTTACTCTGCTGTAGTATTCTCCTTTTCCTATATATAATTTCGATTTCATTGAATCGATTTTATACCTCCCATAACCGATTCGTCCTTATGTACTTTGAATATGAAACTTCTGGTGTATTTTTTATTTCTCATTTGATGTTTCTGATGATATTTCTGTCGATATTAGCTAATTTCCCAGTTGGACATCTCTGGCGCATTCTCTAGTTCACCAGCATTAATTACCATGGTTACGTTCAAGTAGAATATGCACTCGCTTTCCTCTTTCAATTATATTTTATATTTTTTTTTTATACATTTATTTTATATTTCTTCATTTTGTTTCTGTCTTTATCGTATTTTATCTCTATCGCCCATTTCTGCATCAATGATCAACAAACAATACTTCAGAAAGATCAACAAATGAATATTTTTTTTTTGCCTTTGTGTTTCTCAATGTCATTTTTTTCTTTCTTTCCGTGTCCTAACATTTCTTTGTTTGAATCGTTACTGTTGAACAAACATTACTTGTTCCGCTTGTAATTCTATTCACAGAACGATTGACAAGATTATGTAACAAAGCCTTGGTGGATATTTTTAAATACATCATAGTATTGTTTTAAAGTACCTAAGCTTTTATTTTGTTTTCCGGACAAACAGATGCATATTGTAGCCAATATATATATATATATATATATAATACCATATGTACAGCTCTATAGTAATATAATGGCAATCTTCTTTCTCTACGTCGACTTCGTACATTTGTCCTTTGTGCTAATATAAATTAATGTCTTTCACTTTACTTCACTGATGTTTACATTTATTCATTATAATATTCTTCAATAGCTTCATGTTGTGTTTGTCTAACAATTTGCTTCGGGCTGCTGCTGTATTCTATTAAATTCTGTGTTTATAATTGCATCATATACAAAGCGTTCTCCGTTTCCATAGATACGTTTTTGATGTAATTGCCATCGACCAGAGACACTGGTTTGGAAGGAGTAGATTTGTTAGAGATGCATAAATGCGAGAGAAATTGGTTACACAGTTTCCGTACGCCCTTTCATATATAATGTCAAGAACTGTCTAAGTTCGGTACAATTTTAATGCTCACTTGTGCAATATTCTCCATATAGAAATAATGATTCCTATAGGATGTGGAAACAGTGAAGTTTGAATAGTGAAAAAAGTCTAACAAATAATCCCGTTAAACAAAATTAAGATGATTTGGGAACAGTTTAACTATGTCCGACACCATAGAGAAGAAATAATTATATACACAAAACAAAAAATTTAACCATACATAAGTGCAGTTTTTGTTGCGGTTTGGTGGCTTGTGTGCTTGAGTGATACTGAGAATTATGCCAGCAAAGGAGTTCCTATACTAGACAGGTTAGAGGTAGAGTACAATATATTAAAACAACCTGTTCTCAGAGAGGCCAAATGGTTTTGGATAGGGTAAACACACCTTTATAAAAATAAGAAAAAAAAAAACAGACGAAGATACAGAATAATCGGTGATGATATAAAACCAAAAGACAGAGGAGGGGAAAGCTTCCTCTTAATGAAAAATAAGACGCAGTGCAACAAAATCCTAATGAAAGCTGCGAGGCATCAGCGCTGAAAATGTAGAGTTCGAGCCAGAGAGAAATATAAAGACAATCTTAAGAGCCGAGAATAGTGGAGACAAGTCATCGAGGCCTATGAATCTTGATAACTTTATTTAAGGGTGTTGCTTCAAAAATTAGCATTATTAAGTAATTGTCAATTTGAAAACTCCGGTACATACGTAATGATATACACTAAACAGCCTAGAAATTAACACATTATTAACTTTCTAAGCAGTGAAGATATCAAAGTCTTTTTAAAAAAGTTGAAAATCAAAGCAAGATATACTAAGGTAGTAATTAATTGATCTTTACTATGTATAAATATATTTACGTTTATTCTGTTTGAAAATTCCACATGTGTTGAAATCTAGAGAACTTTTCCATGCCGTTCAAAAAATGTCTATTTAAAATTCATGATTTCACACCACTGAAACGTTGTGGTTGCTGGTGTATTTGTTGTTGTTGTTTATAACGTTGTCGTTGAGCTAAGTCCTATCTGATTTGATTACAGACATTCTAGTCGTGATCATCCCGATATTTTTCAGGTTTACTCTGTCTAGAAGTAAATTACCTAATGAATACATATTTTATCTACTCTAGGTACAAGGCCCAAAATTTTGGGGGAAGGGCCCAGTCGATTAGATCGACTCTAGTACGCAACTGGTACTTATTTTATCTACCCCGAAAGGATGAAAAGCAAAGTCGACCTCGGCGAAATTTGAACTCAGAACGTAAAGACAGACGAAATACCGCCAAACATTTCGCCCGGCGTGCTAACGTTTCTTATGTCTTTATTGCCTACAAGGGGCTAATCATAGAGGGGACAAACAAGGAGATTATAATCGATTACATCGATTCCGGTGCGTAACTGGTACTTAATTTATCGATCCCGAAACGATGAAAGGCAAAGTCCACCTCAGCGGAATTTGAACTCAGAACGTAACGGCAGACGAAATACCGCTAAGCATTTCGCCCGACGTGCTAACGATTCTGCTAGCTCGCCGCCTTCCAATGAATAAAATAGTGTTTGAAAGAAAACATCGTTTGGTTTAAGATAGATTCTGCTGGCATTTCTAGGATGTCCGAAACCACGAATAGACTGTCATAGCACAGATATATTTATCCCTATGTTAACCCTCATGAAGCATACTTTATTCCAATACCAAAAGCTGCTGTAATATCGCATTATAATCGTTTTCTCTTTTAGTCAATCTCAATGTAAATTGGAATAAGTTTTGCAATGTTATTTATTAAATTCAACATTAGGGTAAATTGTATTTTGAGGGATATTTGGCTGCTACATTTAGCAGCACGACCGCGCATATCCGAGTTCTTTCAATACTGCACCATTTATTTATTGTTATAAGTAGATTTTCTATTACCTGTTAATCCACATTCTGCATTATGCGACATATTAATAGCTTTCTTAAAATGCTTAACTAATACAATACTCTTACGATAGAAATACTTACGTATTATATACACAAAGTACGGTACATGTCATTTTAAACTCTATATTCTTTCATACAGGCTCGTCTTACGAAATTAATGGGAATGTCAAGATATGTAACATCTAAACATGTCTCCTTCTAAATATAGGGTATGCGTAGCTACGAACACCGAGCGAATTACACAAAAGCTTTTAAATAATAATTCCATTATACGTGGTTATTTACGTATATAATGTATATGCACGGCCATTAATATGTCATTGCATCTAAACGTTTGTGAATGTGTAATAACGTGTTGCATAAGATAACAATTGAATAAAGTTGCATTTCTACAGCCATAGAAACTAATGAGAGAGGAATGGAAACGTGAGTAGATACAATGTATAATCTATGCTTATATTCAAAATATCACAACGTATGGGAGATGCCAAATTGTAAACAATCTATCATTCTATCATCAGGAGAAAATGACCCCCATATCAAATCTGTTCTCTTTACTCATGAAAATGTATGCTTCGAAAAACAACACACAGACTCGTATGACTACAAATCTCATGTTCTCTCTAACTTTCTATCACCCTCTGTCTACCTATATAGATAAACATACATACTTCCTATCCCGCGCTCTCTACCTTTATATATATAAACACACATACAGACACATGTGCGCACGCACACACACACACACACACACACACTCATATATGTGTGTGTGTGTGCGTGTTTATATATGTATACACACACACACACACACACACACACACACACACATATATATATATATATATATATATATATATACACACACACATGTATGTGAGTGTGTGTGTTTCTGTGCGTTTGTGTATGTGTGCGCATGTGTGCGCATGTGTGCGCATGTGTTCGAGTGCGCACCTTTCCAGCTGAGATCTTTACTGTAGTTATTTGCAATCCAAAATGCTTGTTGGAATATACAATGATTTAACTTCGTTTATCATTTTCTAGGGACACAAGCTCGGCATTCCTGAGCGCGATTCACGTAACATCAAAGTTTTCACAGCTGAGAGAAAAGAAACATCAGCACCAGCAATGGAATGGGTGCTCATTGAGCGATTCCGAAAAGATGAAAGGGCAGCTTGATCTATCTGTGTCATATAGAGCCTGAAGTATTACAATAAATCAATCCTTCATCGCTCTGATGATTCTGCAAATGGACCTTATACATACATATACATGTAGATACACACAAAAATATACAGAAACACTCACAGAAACACACAGACATAGACATACTCATACACACATACTCACACACTGATACGCACAGAAACCCACATATGCATATGCGCCCATTTGAGGGTTGTGTGAGTTAAAAGAAGGATACAAACATACAAATATTATATAAACACATAACACGTGCTAGGATGTATTTTCATGCCTAAATCACTCTGTGCTCCTATTAAATATATTTAAATAGGAAGGGAACGGCTTCCCTACAGAATGCTTGGAATGCTTGTAAAATATTAATGTTGGATCTTTATATACATATCATCGTGCAA
>NC_069001.1:28449965-28452960 GCF_001194135.2 Octopus bimaculoides | reverse complement strand
ATATATATATATATATATATATATATATATATATATACATATGTATATGTAAATATATATATATGTATATATGAATATTTATATAAATATATATATATATATGTATATATGCAGAATACACGCAGACATACACACTCACGTACGCACACACACACACATATATATACATATCTATGTATATACATTGTTATATTTAAGTTTAAAACAAATATATTTTCATATACACACATAAGTGCGTGTTTTCTAATTGTGTGAGAGTAAGCGCGTGTGTTTATAAGTATACGTGTGCCTATACGCATTTCGTTTATCATTATCCTTATTATTATTATACGTAAGTTTTTGTAACTATAAAATACGAGTTTACTTATAACGACCATATGAATATTCCAAGAAATGTTTTATTACCTTCTATTTTTGCGCGATAACTGCTCTCAAGACAAAAGCTATATAAACATTTCTGCAATGCTTGCATCATTTTCTATTGATCATGGCAAGCATTTTTTGTAAAGAAGTCCATCAGCTGGTTTATAAAATCTCTGTTTTATTGCAGTACAGCGATTAACTAAACCTAAACATGCACACTATATTTTTATCCGAAAACACATGCGTTCGTGAATGTAGACATTATGAACCAAATACACGCATAAAAACGAATGGCAAAGCTAAATTCCTGCTCATATAGCAATAGCATGTATAAACGTACTAATATTCATATCTAGGTGTGTGTGTATGTGTGTGTGTGTGTGTGTATGTGTGTGTGTGTGTGTGTATCTATATATCTGTCTACGTTTATCTATCTACCTTCCTATCTATTTATCTATCTAGCTATTTATCTCTATCAATCTACCTTTCTATCTCTCTCTCTCTCTGTCAATGTATCTATCCATCTACCTTTCCATCTAACTATATCCATCTACCTTTCTATATATCCCTCTGCCCGTCTATCTATCTATCTAATCTATGAATATGTATATATATATATATATATATATATATATATATATATATATATATACACACGCTCATACAAGCACACACACATACATTAGTTTGTGTGTGTGTTTTTCGTGTGTGTTTGTTCGTGTGCGTGTGTGTATGCGTGTTTGCGAGAGTGTTTGTGCCAAAGTGTACGTAAATTTATATACAAATAAACATGCAATCTTCTATTTGCATTTAATGTATTTTTGTATTCTGAAACACAAACTTAGAGGAGAAGAGACACAGCAGGGAAGGTAAAGAGAGTAGAGGTAGAGAAGATAACAGACAGTAGGAGAGGGAAAGTGAGAAAGAGAGAGAAGCATAACACATAGAAACAGAGAGTGAGTGTGAGAAGGACACACTCTTGATATGATAATATGGAGATGAAATGTCTACACTCAATAAATGATCCATTCGGTGGAGGAAGGAAATATTCTACAAAATTCAGCAAAATTTTTTTAAATTGCGCTTTTCATCTTAAAAGTGTATTTCAAATAACTTCTTTTTTGCCATTCCTCTACCAAACAAAAGAGCTTAATCCTCACCCTTTTGCTTTGAAGTTGAAGTTGGATTTTCAGTGATAGACGAGGGAAGGATAGGCACAACAGATAGCAAGCGTTTAGGAGACATATAGCCGCCTAAACGATCGAATCTATAACCCAGCTTGTTAAGATATAATGAAAATGTCCAGTTGTTTCTATATTTCAATATATCAATATTTATCATTACACTGAGGTCGACTTTGCTTTTCATACTTTCGAGGTGTTTGATGTAAGTACCAGTTCAGCACTGGGGCCAATGCAATGTACTTAACCCCGACCTCGAAGTTGCTGGCCTTGTCCTAAATTTGAAACCAATATATCAACGAATATTTGTCACAAGTTTTTTTTTTTAATGAGCATTCATACGAAGCAAAAACATCAATGTAGTTTGGAAAGCTATAATGGCTGTCGTAGAAAATTTGTAAAGTGTTGAATAGTTTTCTTAATACATCGAATACATGGACTGAAATGCATTTATATGTACATTTATACGTGAATGGAGGCGGCATATCACTGTTATTGAATGATGAGTATTACCTTGTTCCATCAAAGGAGTTATGTGCTCCTGAATCAACATATAGGTGGTTTATCATTCCACAAACCCATATAATCTCAATGTAATTCTCGCGCGTCCTACACTATAGATTACAAAGCTATATCCTTTTAATTATACGTACAGTTTACCTCAAAGAGGTCTGTAACTAATTTCATTCACAACATATGGCTGCAGACGTGGGTATCGAAAATGTATTTTATACAAGTTGATTTACATTGAGATTTCATTTCTGGTCTTGTGTCTGCAAACCCATCTCCTCAATCGTAGAACCATGCTCTGTATGCATTTACAGAAGTACACACACACACATTGACGGACGCCTACAAAAAATCCGTACACATACACCCTTATATAAAGCCATATGCATTTATATAAATATTTATTTATGTCTGTATGCATTTACACATGCGTGTTTTTAAGTCCAATATATGATTGTCGTGTTTTCATATTTCGTTGTGTATATACGAACTCAAGCACAAGTACAATTACTCTGATTATATCAAATTTAATTACAAAGGATTTGTAAAAACATCTATATTAACCTATTTTACATAATTTCCGAATGCGGATGGAGAGAAGGGGATAAGTTTAGCGATTCAAACAGCGTCTCTGAAACGTTTTATATTTAAGCATAGGAAGAAAACGACACTGATGAGAAATTTTCTGTAATGGAAAAGTATTTAGGAAAAACTAAGCGTATATGTGTACACACATACATAAAGAATGTTATATATGTATAAACGAATTTATATATGTATAGAATAAGAGAGAGAGAGAGAGAGAGAGAGAGAGAGAGAAAGAGAGAGAGAGAGAGAGAGAGACGGGGGGAAAGAAAGCAAAAGATGTACCATAATATAAACATATGTATGTGTGTGAGTATGTATGTGTAAATATATATTTATATATATATACACACATC
>NC_069001.1:28448761-28449955 GCF_001194135.2 Octopus bimaculoides | reverse complement strand
ATATATATATATATATATATAGTTCAAAAAAACAATAACAAAAAACAAAAGACAACAAAGTGAGGACGTGATATGGATAGTATTATTGGACGCTCACACAGCTACGTTCATATGTACACACAGACACATACATAGAACTTCACATGTATATACGTGAAATACTCCTTTATCATATTTTTTTTTCTTTAATTGCATAAGACAGCGGGTATTGTGATTGCACTTTCCATTTATTCATTAAGTGATAGCATAATTAGAAAATGATTTAAAAGAACATGATTAACTTAAAGACTTGTCCTGATAGTATCGTGCAGTAATTTAATCGGATATATGTATTAAAAGCGTCTTTGCTTCAATGGAACATACGGATTTTCCTAATCAATAACATATATTGTGTAGGATGGGGAAATATAATCAGAATGTTCATGATGTTAAACCATGCTTTAATGCAAAAACTCAAAATCAATTTATAAAGTATTTAGTACGCTCCTTCCATTTTGCCTTTGGGTTTGCATTGATCTATCTTTTAATTATTTGAAAGAAACTTTGTGCAGCCAGATACAAGGAGACAGGGTGACTGTAGATTTGTGGAAATTTTACAGTTCTGAAATTTTGGTTTTTATATGAATGCATTTATTGCTTCACTTTGAGAGAATCAAAAGCCGTTTGTGGTATTTAATTCCTTATTAAATTAGCTAGTCTAATTACTCAAGGAAAATGTACAAGATGTTGCTGAAGATTTTTATCTATGAATGATTAATGCTGTAACTGCGTATGTAGTACGGCCTTGTGTTTAAAGAGTTTACCCTGCAATAACTTGGTTCAATGAATGATTCCTCTGCGCAGAAAAATGTTCAATTGATGTTCGTACCATAATATTAGCCGGATCGAAAATGATAATAGAAGGCCTTCGGAGAGACAGCATCAGTTGCTGGACAATCGTATGAATCTTTTGCTTCGGTTTCTACCCAGGACTTTTACACAAGTGTGGTTTCTCTAGTGTCAGCTGCATCATACAACAATTCGGACCACCTTTTGAATTTTTAGACAAGATATTTTCATGGGTTGATTTCCCCTGCAGAATACAAGATTCTCTGTGAAATATACGAGGGGTGTATGAAAAGTTTTGAGCTTTCAAGGCCTTTAAGCCGCAAACTCTTGTACTTTCATCAGAGGTCTTGTACCAAGTTTTTTTTT
>NC_069001.1:28447563-28448751 GCF_001194135.2 Octopus bimaculoides | reverse complement strand
GAGGCTCAAGACTTTTCATACATCCCTCGTACATAAATGTTTCACATATTTGAAAGATTGTGAAAGAACAGTTTGCTTCCAAAACTCCTGGTGCCGGGTTCGGTCTCATTACCTGGCGGCATGACCCCATGCGGACGAAAGATATGAGTGGATTTAATAGACAAATCTTAAAGAACATCGTCCTATTTATATTGATATGATTGTGTGTGTGTGTGTGTGTGTGTGTGTGTGTGTGTTGTGCATGGATATGTGCGTGTACCTATACTTCTTCCCTTTGTCTCAGAAAGCTTCTCCTATGGTATTGAATTCTGTTCGTCCCAGTAAGCAGCGGTTCGAAAAGCAGGAGAGACAGAAGTAAATACTTGATTGCCTACTATTACCTGTTTGGAATCGATTAACTCAAAACCAGCAACTGAGGTCTGGAAAAGAATAAAGGATTATCTACGTATCTGTAAATATATTTGTTTGAGTGGGTGTGCTCGTTTGCATACTGCACGGTGCGTGTATACATATACATACAAAATATATATATGTATGTATGTATGTACACGTAGTAGTAGTAGTAGTAGTAGTAGCAGCAGCAGCAGCAGTAATAGTAGTAGTAGCAGTAGTGGGGATGGTGTTAGTGGTAATAGTAGTAGTAATGGGGGTGGTAGTTGTAGTAGTAGTAGCAGCAGCTTGAGGAGGAGGAGGGTGTGTGCCGATAACGGTTTTAATTCTAATGAAAAGTTTGAAGAATCTACCTGATTGCTCTGCCAGATGGAAATTTAGCATCTATTATTTGTTTCAGTCGCTGGATCACAGTGCATGGGTCATTGTTGTCAAGGATTTAGTCGCAGTCAATTTCTTAATCTGTCGCCCCCTTTTGCCAAACCGCTAACTAAGCGAAAGCAGCCACTGTTGTCAGACGTGGGCGGAAAAGGACACACACACTCACACACACACACATCCTTTAAGTTCGTTTATAGCAAATGTTTTTGAATATAGATATAAAAGGTCCTATGCGGCTACGGCCTAATGTTACCAACTGCCAATAGCAGCTTTCTGGAGTAGTACCGAGCTGTGCCGATATAATGTAGGACAAATGTATTAGTAGTAGTAGTAGTAGTAATAATAATCCATGGAAGGAATTTATAATTTTTTTTAATATTGCAGTGCATATTTATAAATTACATCCATGGATTATTA
>NC_069001.1:28444719-28447549 GCF_001194135.2 Octopus bimaculoides | reverse complement strand
ATATATGGGTGTGGCTGTGTGGTAAGAAGCTTGCTTCCCAACTACATAGTTCCAGGTTCAGTCCCACTGCATGGCACCTTGGGCAAATGTCTCCTGCTATAGCCTCGGCCCAACCAAAGCCTTGTGAGTGGATTTGGTAGACGGAAACTGAGAAAAGCTCGTCGTATACATACATACATATATAAGGGAGAGAGAGAGAGAGAGAGAGAGAGAGAGAGAGAGACATGACGGGCTTCCGAACAGTATCCGTTTATCAGATTCAGTAACAAGGTATTTGTAGACTCGGAACAGTTATAGAAGACACTAGGCCGAAGGCGGCTTGGTACTGAATCCGAAAGAGAAGCCCCTTGGTTCTAAAGAGAGCTTCTTAAGTTTACAGTTATGTCTGAGCTTGAAAGCAAATAGTTCTACAAAAACGTATATCGAGGGTAGAGTACGAAACTACGACATCTGAGGAATGAAGTGAAACGCTATGCATAGTGTTTTGTCTTTTAACCTACAACATTCGCCATCACCCAGACCAACTCCGTAACTAAGTAAATTAATAGATTGTAAGAAAAAAAAACATAAAATTGAAAATTTGTTTTGAAAGCGAAGATGAATTATGTCATTAAAGAGATCTCGAATAATATACATACTATATTACACGCAGACTTACTGTGTAGTTTCACATTTCACTTGTGCGTAAACTATCACACTAAAATAGTTTAAAAATATATATAAGAAAGGAAAAAAAATATTAAAAGAAGCACATGCAAACTGAAGCTGCTATTGATACGAGAAGAGAAAATGAAATGAATCTTTCATTTCAAAGTTTCATTTAGCTGTCGCTAAGTAACATCAAATTTAATTAGATTTTACATTTTTATAGTTTATCAAGTTTTTACGCATCGATTTCAATTGTCATTTTTGAGTTGTTCTTAAATATTACGTTTCTTTTATATTTCTCTAATTTATTGAATTTTGCTCTATAATAATTATTTTTTCTTTGCTTTTATTTATTTCTCTCATCAGGTTACAAGTCACAAGTTTTGCACAACACAAAGAAGACCATTAGCTGCCTAGTTGCCAATAAAATTATCGAAGTTCACAGTAAATGCTCATCTATAAATGAGAATAGACAATTATAACTAATGTATGCATGTATAGAATGAAAACATTTCACTAAAGGCTGCTGACTTCTTTGATTTATCTATATAGGTGCCACATCATTTCAGCATGATTTATTGGTTAGCAAAGTATTTCTTCAAAAAATTACAGAAACGCCATTTAATTTAGTAAAGAGTCATATCCGTTTAATCATGTCGAAAATCAGAAAACAAATCATTCTTAATGGGGGTACATTTATACAAGTTAGAAACAAGCCAAGATTTAATTTACAGTAAACATAGACTTTTTCAAAAGCAATACGCACACAGTCACGTGCTCACACACCGCGCATCTATAGGTATAAATACATGTACATTTACATATACAGGTACCCACACACACACACACACGCGCACACGCGCACACACACACACACACATATATATATATATAGGTATGCCTGATTATACGTACATTCAATCTACGTACGTATATTGATAAATTATTATTGTTAATATTTTTATTACAACTGAACGGGCAGAAACGCTACCGTAAAGAATAAAATACTTTGTCTTTGGTTCCAACACATAGCATTCTGCGTTCGAAACTCAGCAATGTCGGCTTGCATTTTATATCCCCGAAGTTCGTTCAAATATATGTCAGTGCTGAGGGCAGAGCATATTTAGCAGGCCGGTCAACATGCTTAGCGGCATAGCTACCGGGCTTATGCTGCCGAATTAGAATTTGACTTCCATCATTCGGGGTCAGTAAAATATGTACCAGTTCCCTATTTTGTTTAATAACATTGATTTGCTCATCCCGCCGAAATTGGAAGCCACGTTCCAAAATTTGAAAGCAACACCACTACCACAACTACTACTACTACTACTGCTACTACTACTATTGATATTAGTACTGCTGCTGCTATTCTTACAACTACTACTACTGTTGCTGCTGCTATTACTATAACTACTGCTACCATTACTAGATATAATATCCGTGTCGATGTTTAATTTAGTTTTGAAGTACCTTGGCGTACTCTTCGTCATCACAGTGTCAACAACAGCAAATGTGAGGCCACAGCAGCAAATCAACAACAATAACAACAGAATTAACGCCTATAACTTATACGTGTGGTACGTTTTAATACATGCTGTCAGCAGCAAATATTTGAGATAGGACATGCACTTACGAATCACATCAAAATTGACACATAATGAACAAATACGAAACAACATATATCCATCTAATTGAAATAAATTATATTTAAGTAGAAAGTTATCAAATATGACTGTCTATCTATCAATTTGTTACATTTCGGTTTTCTAGAACATCAGAACGGTTATTGAAATACACCTAGATTCAGCCATTAGTGATATTAATCCATACCGCGTAGTAAACGAGATAAATACGTTAAAAGATTTTATCATAAGTAAAATGATAGCAAAAAGATATAAATGGAATATGATATAAATGAAATATATATTGACATTAATGTTATGCTGCGCTATATATTGAATTTGGGTTTGGAATTTGTCGATTAAAACGGTAATATAATCATAGAGGTACTATTTTTATGTGTTTTGTGTTGTGATTTGAAATCTATGCAAAGGACTTATGCTTTAAGTATTATTGTAACCCAGACAAAAAGTGAAGTATATGTGGGAGGATCGTGTTTTAATCTCTCTCTCTCTTTTCCCCTCGTTTATATATATATATATATATATATATATATATATAT
>NC_069001.1:28438150-28444477 GCF_001194135.2 Octopus bimaculoides | reverse complement strand
ATATATCTGGTTCTCTCTCTTTCTCTCTCTCTCTCTGTTTTTCCCCCGTTTATATATATATATATATATATATAAACAGAGAGAGAGAGAGAGAGAGAGAGAAAGAGAGAGAACCAGATATATTGCAAAACATCGCAGCTGAGGTGCCACCATGAAGGCTTATTTCTGCATATGTATGCCTGTATACATGTTTGTGTATGTGCGTGTGTTTATAAATGTATATTTACGCAGATATACGTATACACACACACATACATATATTTATATATATATATATATATATATATATATATATATACAGACACACGGTCACACCCATATATATACTTTTCTACTCAAGGTACAAGGCCCGAAATTTTGGGGGAATGGGCTAGTCGATTAGATCGACCACAGTACGCAACTGGTACTTAATTTAGCGACCGTAAAAGGATGAAAGGCAAAGTCGACCCCGGTGGAATTTGAACTCAGAAGAAATACCGCTAAGCATTTCGCCCTGCGTGCTAACTTGATGCGTATAGATTATAGATATATGGCTTGCAGCTACTCTGTATATTTTAATGTTTAATTTTCTAAAGGTGTCACAATAATGTCTCAATGATAAACAGACTAAGAACTGATGAAGCACTTCATCAATGATACACTACATTTGTATTTTTAATTCTAGGTTGACAAGTTTCGATATCAGAAATACATGATTAGTAGATATCATATGATTCAGGTGAAATTTGTCTGATATATGTAACCTGTGCAGAACAAAGAATCAACTGTTATACGATGAACCGATAAGTTTCCGTGGAAATGTTTTATTATACGACCAGTATATGATATACGGTGAATATATAGTCAGATTTGTTCGAATGCAAATTTCTGATTCTATGAACTCGGGTACAGGCAAGGACTAATGAAGTGTTTAATACAAATAGATATAAAGCTAAATAAAATATGTCTTTACATCACAAGTATTTATACTTGGTTACAGCATGCTTGGTGGAGGCGCAATGGCCCAGTGGTTAGGGCAGTGGGCTCGTGGTCATAGGATCGCGGTTTCGATTCCCAGACCGGGCGTTGTGAGTTTTTATTGAGCGAAAACACCTAAAACTCTACGAGGCTCCGGCAGGGGATGGTGGCGAACTCTTTCGCCACAACTTTCTCTCACTCTTTCTTCCTGTTTCTGTTGTACCTGTAACTCAAAGGTCCAGCCTTGTCACACTGTGTCACGCTGAATATCCCCGAGAACTACGTTAAGGGTACACGTGTCTGTGGAGTGCTCAGCCACTTGCACGTTAATTTCACAAGCAGGCTGTTCCGTTGATCGGACCAACTGGAACCCTCAATGCCGTAAGCGACGGAGTGCCAGCAACACATTGTATGTATCTTTATCTCTATTTATGTATGTGTATATGTATGTACCTATCTGCCTATATATATGTGCCTAACTATTTGTCTATATTTACCTATATATATCTGTATGTTTTTTTGCGTACGTATGTATGTATGCATATATGTATGGAGGCGCAATGGCCCAGTGGTTAGGGCAGCGGACTCGCGGTCATAGGATCGCGGTCTTGATTCCCAGACCGGGCGTTGTGAGTGTTTATTGAGCGCAAACACCTAAAGCTGTTTTTGTTGTGCCTGTAATTCAAAGGGTCAGCCTTGTCATACTGTGTCACGCTGAATATCCCCGAGAACTACGTTAAGGGTACACGTGTCTGTGGAGTGCTCAGCCACTTGCACGTGAATTCCACGAGCAGGCTGTTCCATTGAACGGATCAACTGGAACCCTCGTCGTCGTAATCGACGGAGTGCCAACAACAACAACGACAGCATGCTTGAAATGCATTTCCTACTGCTCCGGCTGACGAGGAGTTTGTTTAATCATGTGGATTAATGAGAGGCATTCTTGAATTGCATCGATGTGTGAATACTGCAACAAATGACATAAAAGAGTACCACTTTCACGCTTATGTTCTTTCCATCGCATTATTGATCTGCATATATATTACCAAGTAGCACAGAGACTGTGCAGAAATCCCTGTAAATACGCCACAGTGGGAGATTTAGGGGATTAACAAGAAGAAAAAACCGAAACTTAGATAGAATAACTGTCGGGTTCTAATGCAGATGATCATGTGTAATGTGCGCGTGGTTGCGAGTGAGTGCATGTTGACGAATTACATAACTTTCTCAGTCACCATGGCTATATTCACACGCATCTTCGTGCTCGATGTTTGTCTGTATATGTGTCTTAGTGTTAATATCTGACGTGGTATAATATCTGACAATGATTTTATAGTCAATTAATTTATGTCTGTTCACGTGAAAGCAGTTTCTAGAACTCAATTTACAATCATCAAAATTATCTTTCGATAAATTTCATTGATTGATTTCCATCGATTATTTAGAACTCTATAACTAATCAAAACTACAACAGCAGACAAAACAAAAAAAATAAATAGAATAAAAAAACAATCAATCAAAAAACAAATACAATATTATTTCTAATATTGAAACAAAATGCAGCAAATGTGTACAGTAGTCGCAAACACTCCTACAGAGAACGGCACTTGTTCATAGTTACAGCTGTTCATTTTTTTTTCCTATTGCTTGATTGTGTACTTTGCATTACTTTTGATGTTTGTTTTCAATTATTATCTTTTATTGATGTAGCTACAATGATTTTTGTACTCGCTGTCACAGAAAATGTGCATTCATTGTCAGCGCACATTACCATATGGGTGTGGGTAATGAAGCTTTGGTGATTGATTGGCGCTATTATGAGTGATGGCCATGTGGTAGGGAATATTAATACAGAAGAAAGATAAACGTCTTGAAAGCTCACAGTACAATGCGGCCTCAATCTGCAGATGAAAAGTTTTCATTTCATACACACCGGCGTGGTGATGGGTCAAGAAGTTTGCTTACCGACTATGTGATTTCGGGTTCACTTCCACTGTGTGGTACTCCGGCGAGCAAGTATCTTCTGCTGAAATTTTGGGCTCTCATGGCTTCTCATCTTAACTGATTGGAAGCTTTCTCATGTACACTGTTCTGTCTTGGTGTAGAAGATGGGCTACAGCAGATATTCATTCTGCTCAATACCACATATTTGCTTGTCAGTTGTTTGACCTTAACCAGTTGTGCATGTCCTTTGCTGGATGACGATATGTGCATCTCTGATCAAGAACAGAGTAGCGGAGAAGCATCATAGTCATGCGTTAACAGGAATTCTTTAGGGTTTGGCTAAATCACTTCTGGAAACTTGGATGTTTTGCCTAACAGCCTTAAACAACCCTTATTCATGGAACTTTTTAGCAGGATGGGCTACTCGACCTGAAAAAAATTCTAACTGGGCCCCACCTGCAAGGTAACGTGCAGTTTATCTCGATATAAGATCACCATGTCGCACACATGTGGGTGTGATGCATATGCCTGGTGTACTCTTATCAGGTTTGTATTCATGATGGGTATACTGGGCTTCGTATTATTGTACCCCAGTGTCACTTTCATAGCATGCACTGCTCTCTCACTCAATAATAAGGATATTTTCAAAGATCACCACAAGCACAGCCATCACATCGACACCAATGTTTCACTGGTACTTAATTTATCGACTCCGAAAGGATGAAAGGCAAATTCTACCTCGGCGGAATTCGAACTCAGAAGCGTATCGGCAGACGATATACCACTACGGTGTATATCACCCGGTGTGCTAACTATTCCGCCAGTGCGCTGCCTTTATAATAATAATAATAATACGAAGAAAAAGAAGAAAAGCAAAAAAATTAAGAAGAAGAAGAAGAAGAAGGAGGAGTCGTCGTTGATATTTAACCAAATACCGAACGGATTATTTTGCTGGAAGCATTCCTGTGATGTAATAGATTATTTAACTTCAACTAATTAAGTTTCGAGTTCAAACGTGTTCAATGATCGATTTCGCTTTCCATTCTTGCCATGTGGATCACGCAAACATTTACATCCATTCAACACACTATGCTGAGTATTTCTATAAATGTCAAGCATTCTCAAATCTAAGTAAATATAAAAGGAGTCGTGTATTGAATATCGTATATAAACATAACAACAATAATAATAATAATAATAGTGGAAATAATAATAATAATAAGAATAATAATAATAATAATAATAATAGCGACAACAGTAACAGCAATAATATATTTACTACTATTATTATTGTCTAGTAGAAGCGATTATTATTATTGTTGTTGTTGTTGTTATTATTATTATTATTATCATCGTTATTATTATTGCGACAGGAGTCCCAACGTTTCCAATTTGTTCGGAGGTAGGGGATTAGTTGGAAACGTCGTGGCAGAAATTGACTAGTGTGTATGTGTGTGTGTGCATGCGTGTGTGTGTGTGTGTTTACAAATCTGGGTGTGATGTATCTTGATCAAAGCATGATATATCTCAAACTGCCTGACCTTGTTATCCTTTGTACAGAAGAGGAGCGGCCACATGACTTTGTAAGATATAGGAGTCAGACACTGACAGCTAATCGACATCTCACTACGAAGACAGCCATCCATACCGAGACTACCCGTAGTTAACTTAGTTCCTCAGTTAAATGCTTTGGATCCTCTTCTGTTCACGTAACTTCCTTAGATATGCGTTCGGCCATACAGTCGGCCACTGTAAACAACTGTGCTGGCACAAAAGTACCGGAGACAGTCCAGAAAACTGGAAAGACATCTAATTAAAGAAATATTTGAATGCGATATAAAAGTGGGATTAATGAAGAGAATACAGTGGAATGCCGATCAGTTACAGACACACCGATATGTACCAAGAGACGGCTTGTAATCAGAATCCAGAGCGTATTGCAGCCCGTGATTGAGATTTACTGCGTGACAAGGACATGAATGTGGTGATTGGCTAGTTACATAACGTGATACTTCAGAACACGGTAAAGCGAAACCATGTTGCTTCTATGAGAAATTTTCCATCTAAGTCACTTGAATTACTGCTCTCAATTTTAATCGCAACAAAGCCCCATATTTAACAGCTCAACTCGAATCATACCCATGGCATTAATAGACGAAATTTAAAGACGCAAAGCAGATGCAGTGAAACGGTAAGAAATGCTAAGAATTGCTGCTGTATTCCGAAGACAGGAACGGCAAAAGATTCCAAATACGCTTTAACACTAATGGCGGTACCTCAGTAAGGCAACAGTTTATTGCTGCAAACGATAATTAAATAATAAAATTGATTCCTTATAGATTAGTAAAATTGATTCCTTATAGATTAGCGATAGAAAGTTTAAAGTCACCGCACGCAAGCAGACATATTACAAGTCCCACGTTGATATTACGTTTCAGAATGATATTAACGTCATACAAAATACTGCCTGCCGAACAATAATAAATTTCAGGTATTTTAGGTATGCCACATATGGTTTATTGCTTTCATTTTAAAACGTGAAAGGCCAAATATACATGAATTGAATAATAATAATAATGATTATAATGTAAAGGTAGAGGGAGATTGATGTAAAATTTGTAAAGACAGAAGTCAAGTTGGATAAATTATACATAGTCAAAATTTGAAAATGTAACATAACGGGACGAATCACTTTTAAACGAAATAATCAAAGATATGCACATATATAAATATATAAATCCATAGAAACACACATAATACGCATGCATACAGGGACGACAAGACACCAAGATCTGCTATCAAGTGGGGGTAATAGACACACAGACACATAGATATAATCAACAAATATATATATACGGCAGTCTTCTCTCAGTTTCCGTCCAACAAATCCACTCGCAAGGCTTTGAGCGGCCTGAGGCTATAGTAGAAGGCACTAGACCAAGATGCCACACAGTGAGATTGAACCCGGATCTATATGGTTGGGAAACAAGCTTCTTACCATACAGCCAAGCCTACCACGCAGACAGGTTTCTGTTCGGTTACTTTATGTTCGTGTGCAAGTGCTTGCATAGCGTGTGATTGTAAGTTCTTTTGCAATGTCTGCTTTCCTTAGATGTTTGATGGATTACACACACACACACACACATATCTGTATAGTACATATATACTCCAACACAGGTTTGCACGCTTCCATAAAATTATGCATATTACTTACATACATTCATACTCATAAGTACGCATATTAGCCGCAGTTCAATAGCGTAACAGCGTGATGTTCACTGCAAGCGATTCGGAACGTATAGATTAATAATTCTCGAAAATTTAGGGAAACATAGTTAGAAAAGCACACTAGCACTTCACTCACACATCCGTACCTACATACACATACATACACACACACACACACACACACACACACACAGACAC
>NC_069001.1:28436284-28437931 GCF_001194135.2 Octopus bimaculoides | reverse complement strand
TATAGATATATATATATGTACAAATTTGTATGTGTGTTTTATTGTTTTCGTTTTCCTTGTCTTCTCTTTATTCCGTGCCTATTTTCGTATTTACAATCTTTCATTATTTCTGTCTTTCAATCTTACAATCTTTTTCGATATATTTCAGTTAATGGTAAATTGGAAAATATTTCTGTTATTCGTATCGAATACATATATAGATGTGTGTGATTGTGTGTGTACATACACACGCATATATATATATGTAATATATTTATGAATATGATTGTAAATGGGTCTTGGTAGAAAGGACTGTAAGTTGTTACTAATGCGTGGATATAAATTTCTCTACATGTAGCTTATATATACGCAGGCACACGCAGCTCTGTATTCACATTAATCAATTTCTCCTGTACGGGTATGCTTATAACACACAGACAAACACAGGTACAACCACACACACATATATATATTTATTCACAAATGTACATTTAAATTTGCTTCTCTCACCATCCATTTCCTCTCTGTCTGTCTCTGTCCCTCTTGCTATATGTGTGTGCATATGTGTGTGTTTATGAGATTTTATCCATATGTCTCTATTTCTACAAGTTTCTGTCTATGCATGTCCATATACATTAATAAGTGTTCTCGTATGATTGCGTGTGTGTGTTTGTCTGTGTATATGCTTGTAATTTTATGTGTCTGCTTGATTATGAATTTGTGTAACGTTGTGTTCGTAATATTAAAATATAGATAAATGTATTTAGTCGTACCTTTATTCATCCGTCTGAAGCGCCATTTTAATTTTTTTCCTTTCCAGAACATGCTTTTGCAATTTTAAATATATTACTAAAATGTATTGCCATCTCTTTGTACGTCCTGTTGAATTCCAATTCATTGTATTCATAAATGGTTTATTAAAGTTTAAACGTTGCATTTAGAGTATAAATACCGATTATGACGTCACTTTTGTGTGTGTGTGTCTGTGTGTGTGTGTGCGTGTGTGTGTGTGTGTGTGTGTGTATTGCTTTCATATATATGGATGTCCAATCTGACATAACGCCCAGTGAACATGTGTTACTTGCGTTCGGTTAGCGCGTTTGACATTCTGATTTCAAACCAAATGTATTTCCTCTAATCAAAACCCCACATTGCATGAATGTACACACATGCACACATAGACATATACTTTCGCATGTGTATGTACATATATACGTATATACATACGCACATAAAGACATGCTCATATGCTTGTGTGCGTGCGTGTGTGTTTTCATGAGCGTGTGTATAAGAACTGAGTTTCCAGAGTTCATACAGGTTACATTCTTAGTCTTTTTTCGTTATGTGGTTTTCTGATATCCAATCTCAGGATCAACATCGCTTTTCATCGATGCGGCTTTCTCTAAAACTTTACTCGTCTACTGCGGCACCTTCTCATAATTGCCGATGCTTGTGCAAAGAACGATGTGCCTTGCATGCTTCTTGCAGACGGTTATCTCAATACCGGCATCGTATCGCTACTTTTCTGTAAATGCCTTTTGGCTCATCATTGGAAGCTACAGTTATGCACGCATAAAGTTATTACATGTATGCTTACACTGCAGCTCTTTCACAGAAAGAAATTTATTTCATTCTAAAACTTGAATGCTTGACTACAGAAAAAAAATA
>NC_069001.1:28433408-28435979 GCF_001194135.2 Octopus bimaculoides | reverse complement strand
TATATATATATATATATATATATATATATATATTTGTATGTATAATTATGAACTATTAAAATTATATTCGCCACGGGAAACAGCATTTGTTTGTGCGTCATGCAATAAATCTCATCTTCGCACTCATATTCATGTTCTGGAATGACACATGCATGTACCATAACGCAAAACATGATACTGCATTCCATTTCACTGTAGGAAGACTATATTTATGCGATAGTTATAGATAGTAAAGGCTGCTGAATACTATCAGTTTGACTATAAAGTCATCTTTGCTTTGCAGCACTTTATGAAATAAATTTGTACATAAACCTATCAAGTTAGTTATATTTCTACAACGAAAACATTTCGTAGCAGCAGATTTTCAGAAATAATAATACTTATAACGTTATAGACAGAATTGCTTGCTCTTTATATTAACCAATGTGCAACCGGCAGATTGGCAGACTCGGTTAAGAGAATATTTAAATGCTACGCTGTAATTATTTACGACTGGTTGCCTCGAATTTCCCTTCCAGCCATCCCGGCTCTATAAAAGACATTGTAGACAAATAAGTAGCATCGATTAACTCGTTTATTCCGTCTTGCTAAATGGGCGGCATTGTGCCAAACTTACTAATCTATATTAACCAGTGTAACCGACGATTAATAATAACATTTTCACTGTTGGTAAATCTCTGTTATGCTTGTATTCTCTGATGTATACTTTGTGCTATTTAATAGACTTCTACAGGTTCCAGCCAAAAGTAGTAAGGTACCGCCTGGAGGGTTGACACTCGTTTATATCTACTCATGTACGTTTTTTCTCAATCGCTTACGTATTTGATCTTTTGTAAATGGTATGCCACAAAGAATACCTACGTCACGCTGTTTGAAGCATACGGGTAGTTATATACTGATATTATAAATTCAAGCTTAGACAACCCCTAACTTATATGACACATCGGTACATATGCATGCGTGCATATGTATATGTTTGTATGTATGTGTATATATATATATATATATATATATATATATATATATATATATATATATATATATATATACATATATATATATACGTATGTATGTGTGTGCGCGTATATGTTTGTGTCTGGGTTCCCATCCTAACATCGCATGACAACTGATGCTGCTGTGTTTATGTCCCCGTAACTTAGTGATTCGGCAAAAGAGACGGATAGAATAAATACTAAGCTTACACAGAATAAGTCCTAGGTTCGATTTGCTCAACTAAAATCGGTGCTCCAGCATTGCCGCAGTCAAATGACTGAAACAAGTAAAAGAATAAAAAGAATTTGTATGTACATAACTGTATATAACGGATGCTGAATATTGGATTCATTCTTATTGGAACTATTGCCTGCAATGTAGATTTTGTAGAATTTCTATACAATGGCAATATACGGCAACGGATTGAATTGGATGTCGTTTATTTATTTTTATAAGTTCGCTCGGCTTTGAGTGCTTCAATAAGAGAATGTTTACAACTTTCCTGAAAATTACCACCTAATCAACTGTTAATTGCTTTTATCATATGAGAAATATCTCCTGCACTTAGAATAGCCAGAACAAGTAATCTGCAGCTGTTGTTGTTGCTACGCTTATTCCTGTTGTTGTTGATGTTGATTTGGTGCAAATCATTTCTGATCGAATAGATATCTATGATGAAAGACTTTCTAGCAATCACCATTTCAACTCTTTGTATATCTGAAACTACATGTTATAGTGCGCTACATTTTATTTTTTCAAAGCGTGGCCAACATGCTAGCCAAGATGTGAGGTGACGAGATGCGATAATAGAATTGTCTTATAGTTAACACTAGGATCAATCGAATGTTTGTGAGTTGGTTTGACGTAACCTTTTGGACGCAGGTTACGTAGATTATTTACTGTTCTTATATTTAATACAATGTGCTCCATCATTTCTTTTTGAACATTACTTTACAGTTAAACACATCTGATGTATTCTGTGGAAAAATTGCATATGCATTAATCATGTGTTCCATGATACATCCGCTACAGATGGAGAAAAGGTCGCACATTTCTGTGAAACTGAGGCAAATCTCTTTTCCAGTTATAAGCTGTGATGTGAAAGAGTCGTGGTGATTATGTTTGAAAGAGAAATATCACTCCGCACAAAATACTTTGTGGTATTTTTTTCTTGCTTTCTAGGTTCTGATTTAAAATAGTGCAGAGTTCAACATTTCCTCTTATCCTTTCGAGGTCGATAAAATAACTAGTAATTGATCAGAACCGACTTAACCGCCTCAGTTATAGCTATGTAATATCCGTTTAGATATCATGTAGGAGATATTACACACGCACACAGACAGAGAGATAATGAGAAAAAACACAAAGAAAAACAACCACACAGAGAAACACACAAACACACACACACATATATATATATATATATATATATATATATATATATACGTACACACACACTCACTTACAGTTGGTGACACACATACACACACTTCAGAAAAGGATTGATGCATAGTTTGGACGCCTGCAATTTTATTAGTCTCACTGATTCTTAAAGAAAATGATTTCCTTATTATCGTA
>NC_069001.1:28429800-28433124 GCF_001194135.2 Octopus bimaculoides | reverse complement strand
TGTATATTTGGAGTTATGGATGTGAATTAATAATATATTTGCTTGCCGTTGCTTTTTCAGTCAAACAGAATAAATTGCAATGGAAAGTGGTAGCCAAACCAGCTATGAAATCTAAGTAAGACTTCTAGCTTTAAGAAAAGACAAGACGCGCTCTATAGTATTGTAACAAATATCTAAATAAAGACAGAGTAGCCACATTTGGAGAGGAAGTTAATTCCTATTACTTGCTTGACAACAAAAACTCTAAGAAGAACAGCAGGAAGCTGTGGACAGTAAAGATCAGAAAAAAGTAGTAATTTAACTACATTATACGTTAGGATGTGAAGTTGATGATTTTTAAAAGCAGTTGATCACCTATAAACTAACCATTTTTCACCAATAAGTCAATGTCTGAATGAAGTAAATATTGTATCGTGTGATTATATTTTATCCCGGATAAGCTCTCATTAAAGAAGCTGGTGATCAAAGACTTGCCGGTTTTCAGCATCCTGGATTTTTGTATGTCACAGGTTGCAATTATTAAATATATAACGTATGTTCATTCTATATTTTATTACTAATTATACAGACTTGATCAAGGAGACATTTCATCAAAGGCTCTATGTTATCAAATATATTCAGGTTATTAAATACATTCAGGTCGATGTCAAAGAAATTTGTTTATGAAGATTTATAGCGAAGTTCTGTCATTGGTGTGCGTAGATAGACTTTCATAAAAAGATACAGTGTGAAATAGCAATGAAGGAACCACTTGGTGATTTCATTGTCGTCTCCTCAACAACAACAACAATAATAATAATAATAATCCTTACTACTGGAGACACAAAGCCTCATATTTGTGGGCAGGGTAGTAGTCGATTACATCGACCCCAAAGTTTCAATAGTACTTAATTTGTCGACCCCGAAAGGAAAAAAAAAAAAAGCAAAGTCTACTTCGATGAAGTTTGAATTTAGAACTTAAAGAATGACAAATTTCCGTTAAACATTTTGTCCGAAGCAGCATCGATTTTTCTATCTTATCATCTCCCAATCAAAATAACAAAGTTTGGCAAAGACCCAGCAGAATTTGAAGGGAAACTGAAGTCGATTATATCAACACATTTGCTTGACTGGTACTCATTTTATCATCACTAGAGCGGTGAAATAAAAATTCGACCTTAAACCCAGAACGTAGAGACAATCGAAAAGCGTTAGTATTTTCTCTCGCGGTTTAGCGATTCCGCCAGCTCATCGACTTAATGATACTAATAATAACGATAATGACAAGAGTTCTCAGAGAGCGCAAACCTCCGCCAAGGCAACGCCAACTTTCTCTCAAAGATTGGCCAGAGATGATTTTTTAAATGAGAATATCTGAAATAAAGTCCACTGCTATCACAAACAAGAATAGTAAAAATGAACCCGACCGCTCTCAAAAATTAAAAAAAAACCAAAAAAAAACCGAAAAATAATCCAGAATCATTGTCTGGTACCGGATAGATCCCAAAATCTAATCACTCTGTGTATGCTAATGATTCTGTCAGTACGCTACCTTTATGTATTAATAATAATAATAATAATAATATGGAAAAACTTTCAAAATACAAAGACCTGGAAATAGAGGTAACTCGAATGTGGAATCTAAAAACAGAAACACTTTCTATTATAGTAGGTGCCTTAGGTATAATAAAAAAATATTCAGACAAATACATAACAAAAACACCAGGACTTACAAATATATGGGACAGGGGTAATCGCATGGACAGTAGACTAGCTTAGACAGAAAGACAAGAAAGTTGCTAACTAGATATGTGATATTCCACCCAAAAAGTGGCGCAGGCCAACTATATATACAAAGAAAAAGAGGGGGGGGAGGACTTATAGGATGCGAACATAGCATTAGAGCAGAAGAAAACAATATAGCATGGTATGTAAAGAATGCCACAGGACCACTATTATTGGATGTAAAAAGGCCAGGCTTGCGTAGGATGGGATATTGCAAAGATAAAGTACTGTACAAGCACTTGAGAATGAATGAAACTGAAAATAGGCGGATAAAGAAAAGAATGCATAAACAATTCCATAGGGATGTTGAAGATAGGACATACAGAGAAAAATAGATGGCTATAGAACACTAAAAGTGATTTAAAACCGGAAACGAAGGCTCTAATATGTACTGTCCAAGAGCAAGCATTAAGAACGAATTACATCAAATACAGAATAGACAACAGATCAGAAAGTGATAAGTACAAAATTGTGAAACCTTGAGAGGTACATGAAACAAATAAGGGCTGCAATAAGTGTGGAGCACTTGCAGAAAACAGCACACTTTGGAACCGCTCGAATACTGCGGATGGGGCTCAAAATATATGAGGCGATACCTTAGTTCACTTGTAGTGAACAACTAGCACAGTAGTACATCTCCAGCGTTAGAAGCTGTGCAAAAACAATAAATAATAATAGTAGTAGTAGTTCTTGTTGTACTACTACTACTACTACTACTACTACTACTACTAAAAACAATTTCTACTATAGGATCTGAAATTTTGGGGGTGGGGGTCTAGTCGGTTATATCAACCCTAATATTTCTCTGATGCTTAATTTATTGACCCCGAGAGGATGAAAAGCAAAGTCAACCGCAGGGAAATTTGAACTCGGAATACAAGGACGGATGAAATGCCGCAACATATTTTCATCCGGCGAGCTAACTATCCTGCCAGCTCACCGCGTTATATAATAATAATAATAATAATAATAATAATATAGTATGAATATGAAAGTAAGCTGCTATGAAGTAAGGTAGTGAATCATCAGCAATAATATGAAAAGAGTCGGTAGAGACTAATTTCCAAAGTGAAGCCAACTGCTATATGCACACACCATTACATATTTCGACAGAACAATTGTTCAATTGCTCAATCAATATTAATGCTGGCGAATGTTTTCCACAAGAATATGAAAATGCAAACAATGATGAAATACAATCAAATAAAAATACACTGAAGGATTGGTGTTATAGTTTAGAAAATCGATTATTGCATTCACTGTAGTTTGATTGATGAAATATTTTAGCAAAAATTCTCTCTTCCTCTCCCACCTATATACGTATATATGGACACATACATACACACATCCATACAGGCATACATATACCCATTACACACACATATATATATATATATATATATATATATATATATATATATATATATATATATATATGCGAATGTGTATATGCTTGTATGTGTATGTATTTATGCATACCTATCTACACACACACACAGGCCCATATGTATATACACATGCATATATATGTGTGTGTGTGTGTGTGTGTGTGTGTGTGTG
>NC_069001.1:28425021-28428956 GCF_001194135.2 Octopus bimaculoides | reverse complement strand
ATATATATATATATATATATATATAATCGATATTGTTATGGGTGTATTTGAAACCATAGTCAATGCACTGCGGCAAAGCAGATGCCTAATTTCTTTTCACCCACTCCTTGCAATAAGAAAGGAAACAAAGATTACGATTTAGTTTGAATTTCAAAAGAAAAAAAAAAAAATTATGTTTTGCTATACTTTTAGTTTCACACAACTATCGATACATACAACTTCACCTATTTATTTTATAGGACATGGCATTGTTCTGCAGTAAGAATTTTGCGTCTGAACCACACGTAGTCCCAAAATCAGTCCTACTGTGTGGCATTCTGGACAAGTGACTTCTACTGTAACCCCCAGGCAAACCAGACCATTTGAGCTAAGCAGTAACATAGGCCACTCGTACAAATGAATATAGATATATGTGAATATATATATATATATATATACGCACACACACAGAGGTAATTTTTGCAAAAGCCGTGCTCGGAGGTGATAACATCTGAAATGAACCCGAGTTGATAAAAGATTCTAATAATTAGTACCTGAGATTTCTTTGATGTTAGGAATTTCACTTCGTATTCCCGGATTTTGGTTTTCGGTTCCACTAGGTACGTACCATCTTTGGCAAATATTGTCGAGTAGATTTCCTGTTGAGCAATTCTCAAACGTTTCTGTATACAGAAATGTTTAGGAAATCTGTCGTACGTGCAAATATGTCTTCTTTTTTTACACTCTTTGAAATGCGTAATTCCATTTTTTTTTGTCTTAAGGAACTTCTGTTTGACCATTAAATCGATAAAATAAGTTAACCTGAACTATGCCATCGCTCAATATAATTAAAAACGAAGAAAATCGTAAGCAGCAATACACTTGTGCGCTTTGAGGCTGATGACTAGCAATAGTAAAGTATAAGAGAACAAAGATTGCACTAGTGTTTCTCTATCATATAGCTGGTAACAGTTCGGAATATAATTTCATTACTGTAGACAATATAAATAATTTTACAGTGTATATTAACTACAATATTGCTTTCAAATTTTCGCATGTCCAGTAAGTTCGGGTGAAGGGTTAGTCTTAACATTGTTCTCATCGCTCAAAGGGTACTTATTTTATCGACCTCCGGATAGATGAAAGGCAAGGTAGACGTCGACGAAATTTGAACTCAGAAAATAATGATGGACGGCATACCGCCAAGCACTGTCTGACGTGCTGACAATTCTGCCGGGGCTCCACCTAACATAGATTATGATAATATTGTTGTCCAAAATTGGTACAAGTCCAGCAACTTCGGGGGAGAGGAAGTACATTAAAGCGACCGTAGTGAAAAATTGTTTCATATTTTATCGACCCTGAAATAATAAAAGCAAAGTCAAACTCGGCGGAATTTGAACTAAGAACGTTAGCTTTCGTACAGCGCGCTAACGGTTCTCCCAGCTCAATGGCCTATATATTACGTTATATTGATATACGTTTTCAAATTTCTAATTGTGCTTATGAAAATTAATTTTCGAATTGAATATATTTATAACGTAAAGGGAAATTTAATAAAACAAATTCTTCAATTATATATTTGTAGTAAATATGTTAGTAATAACACTAATACTATTTAACAATGAATAAATTACACTTACAATTATCGATTATTTCCTATGAGCTAACATGACATTTTTAACTTGAATATATAATCAACGATGCGAATGGGTGATATACCAATGTGATATATTATAATGTTGACATTCTATGTGGCCAATACAATTCTCCTTTCTATATGTTTGAAATTCTGTCACAAGAGATTAGATATTCCTGACATTTTTCGTTTCCTGAAATTGTAACCTGTTCACGAAATACACCATTTTATTGATCCATCATAGATTTTATCTTTTTGTTTATCGCTTCTTACTTCTTTGAGTTATTAGTCTATGGCAATGCTGGGGCATTTATGTGAAAAATCTTTAGTCCAAAGAAACGACTCCAGTACTAATATCTGTTTAAAGCCTTGCATTCCTTCTATCGAATTCTTTTAACGAATCGCTAAAATATTAGGACACAAAGAAACCAAAACCGGTTCTCAAGCGGTGATAGGTGGCATAGACAGACTCATATACACACACGCACAAAGCATGCGCGCGCACACATACATATGTACATGCAAGTAGAACTCACAAATAGATAGTGAAAGATTGCTTTAAGACACATGACGTATTTCATAAAAACGCCTATCCAAATACCATAAGAGTATGAAACTATTCGTAGCTCCTTCAGTTGTACATTCAATTTGATATATATATATATATATATATATATACATATATATATATTTATGTACACGATGAGCTTCGTTCATTTTCCGTCTCAAACGGATTTTTCGGTCCGAAGTTAGAGCAGAAGCCGAAGTGCCACGCGGTAGGGCTGAACTCAGAACCACACACACACAAATTTACGCACATATGCATATACATATTTGTATGAATATATGGAACTATATACGACAGAGGGACATCTTTCAGTTTTCATCTAGCAAATTCACTCACAAAGTTTTGGTTACCCCGAGGCTATAATAGAAGACTCGTGGTACCCAGGGTACGACGTAGTGGGACTGAATTCTGAATCATGTGAATGAGAAGCAAACTTCTTGCAACGTTGTTAAATATTTTTGTTTGTTTATTTTACAACTCATCTCGACAGTAACGAAGTAATACTATGCTGAAAGCCATTTTACTCTTTTCCATCTTCTAATTTTACTAAATATTGACAAACGTGATCCTTATTGTCAGCTTTGGATTCTGTGTCTTGCAGGTTGATATATCATGGAAAGGCTATACAAGTACGAGTCTCACAAAGTCCATTGGAGTTCATTCGATTTTATCGAATCCATTGCTTTATTGCGAAGTCGATCTATCGACAACTGAATAATGAAAGAGGAAGAATTAATCCCAACTGGATTACTTAAAATGTTAAGTGGACATAACGAAACCCCTGTATAATACCGAACTTGATAATCCGCATCGGGTTATGCAATGATCAATTTTATGGTGGTGATATGCTTTAGAGAGAAGCGATTAAAAAAAAGAGTTTGTGAAGGGTATGCGATTATTCGCTGGTGGACAAATCAAACAAATTCTAGCTACCTAGAATTCGTTTACATTTAATTTTATTATATACTATTATGTGAGCGAAAGTTATATTTATTTAGACCATATATAAATACCCGCCCGCAGAGCACTGGCTCCAACAAACCCTTTTTTCGTCAACTGTATGAAGAATTCTCAGTGTGTGACTGACCTCTTACCTATGCAGGTTGGTATACCTTTCTTTTCGCTCTGGCAAAAAGCAGATTGAATAGAGCAATGTTTCTTACGATCAGCGCCTATGATATGATTTGGTATGATATTTAGTAAAAATAGGGGATGGAGAAGGCCGAATTTTGTTTGAGTGTAGTAATACTATATTGCTGTCGAGGTGGCTTCAAGAACAAAGAATAAAATCTTGAAACAAAGTAGTCAGGAGATTGTTTCTCACAAACATGGTTTCGGATCCCGTCCAACTACTTTGTACGTTTGTCAAGTGTTTCTACTACTGCCTCGGGCCGACCGGTAGACGGAAGTTGAAAGAAGATAATATATATATTAGCATGTTGAACTGTTTTTCTCCGCCACATTTTTTTCTCTCTGCGTTTTTATTTTTATTTTCTCTCTCATTTTCCTTTCTCTTGTTCCTTTCTGTTGAAGAGCGTCTGCTCAAATCCTAAAAAAAACTTTTCCTTTCTTTCCGAAAGTTAAACTAATTCACCTGCTTGTTGTTCCTACACTTGTCTTCGTCTTTTGTTTGTTGTAAATTTGAAACACGCACATCTCTCTCTCTCTCTCTCTCTCTCTCTCTCTCTCTCTTTATATATATATATATATATATAAAAAAAAAAAATTAACACCAAATATACAGTGCGT
>NC_069001.1:28423306-28424797 GCF_001194135.2 Octopus bimaculoides | reverse complement strand
ATATATATATATATATACTTGGATTTGAAGAAATGTGTAATGTAGATTGTAATTTTAAGAGGGGAGTCCTCTTGAACTATCAATTAAATATTTTAGTATTTTTTCTGGTTCTTTATTTTCGTAATTCGAAACTTGCAACTTGTCGAGTTCAACACGGTACTTCATTAATAAAGCTTCGATAAAAGTAATAGTCAATTGCTAGTATTAACTTTCCACTCCCTAAATGTCTAGCCTTTTGCTTCTGTTACAAACTCTTATAGATATCTGCAATTAGGTTGACCTCTGATAAGCTATAAAACAACAAGAATAAGAGATACAATTGCTATCATAGATGCTTTCAAATTAACTAAGTTTGTAGTATATACGTGATTTAAACAGAAAGTGTATTTTTCTTACAAACTATGAATTATGAGCGACGAATAAAATATGAAGCTATCAGTACACTCCCATGATAACTGGCTTCATAAGTGAGCTGCTAATTAATTACTCTAAATTAATGTTTAGTGGGTAGGAGCGAGCGTGTGACAAACGATTTATTGGTTAAAATGTTAAAAAAAAAAGCCACAGAACAATACTTTACACATAAATGCACAAAGTGTTTGAAGGTGGTGGTGGTAGTCGTGGTGATAGTAGTAGTAGTAGTAGTAGTGCGTCGGATAGGACTACCAGTCAGTATTAGTTCCGAGTCATTGCGTTTAATATTCAAATGCTGACGAAGTCAAATTTGACTTTCACCATTTGGAAGTCGATAAATATTAAACTTAATTTGTTTTCTATTAACCATAAGGGCTCAGGAATATTTAATTAAATGAATAAATATTGAGATGTTTCTTGTGAATTCAGCGATTTATATATGAAATTCATGCTATTTTGAGTCAAAAGTAGTTATCTAAATATTTGTGAGCAGATGAATATGTTTTAACGATTTTGTTGTATACTTAAAACCAATTGAAGCGCAGCACTGGTATTTATAACAACGTGGTTAGAGTTGTCGATTATTTCTGTGATATAGTTCCATCTCTAAACCTGTTATAGCCGTAGTACTCGAAAACAACGCTACACATAGAAGAATATAACAAATAACCAATATAAATAATTAATTAGAATGTTATGGATGGCAAATATGAAAGGGAGATGGAAGTATTGAAAAGAATGGAATCAAAGTGAATTTTAAGTCTGAATATAACAGTGGATTCACAAGTGTAAATTCCAAGTAGAAGCACTACGATAGAAACGCTGTTCTAAACTTGAAAAACATACTGTAGGAAAATAACTCATTCATTGCTCAGGGATAAATAGTGTTACAATCTAACTAAAACCATTGATGCTTATGACAGAGATGAGAAAAGGCCAAATTAGAGAATTAAACAAAACAACCAAGAGAAAATACGTACAAGATTATATAATTTTGTCTGTAACAGATTTTCCACAAATGCAGTGGAACTGTGTCCATAGTGAATATATATATATATATATGAATATATATATATA
>NC_069001.1:28413561-28423032 GCF_001194135.2 Octopus bimaculoides | reverse complement strand
ATATATAGATATATATATATATAATAAATGATAGGGAAGATGGAGTGTACTGTAAGCTTTATTTAGTACGACGATCGTTGTCGCTTACATCTGCACTGGATATAATGGAATCGGATGCACAATACTACTAACAAACATACTGTGAAAGTGTCTTACGCCAATTCCTGTAACTTTGGGCAGCAAAGGCACCGACTGAACCAAAGAAAATGAAACAAAGAGTTGCACAACACTTATGAAGCAACATACAATGCTCGCGTGACCCTCCCCCAGAAAGCATTACGCATAGAAATCTACAGAACTAATCACTCCAGAAATGATTTCAACGTAATCGTTTCTGATTTCGTTGTCATTACAGAACACCTGTAATTTTCTGTAATTAAAGGGTTTTTTTTTTACAATGATATTTCGTTGTAATTTCAATTTTAGAACGAAAACCTAAATAACCCTGCGAGTCTGCAAAACAACAGTATAGTGAATAGGAACCGAGTTGGAACGAGAACAACTAGACCGTATGTGAATAACAGCAGTTCACTAAAAACAACCAGCAACAAATGCTCGTGTGGGGACAAATCATGATGCTCGTTGCCTAACTTTTGCACGAGTCGTAATCTCGTGTATAACTGCACTGTGCACACACGAATTGGTCTGTATGTGTAGATACAGCCGATACAATCGATATCGTAAACACTTCTCAAGCCTCAAAAATGTAACTAAGAGACATGCAACATCGCTGGTGGATTTTCTGTGCAAATTAAAATGTGACAACTTTAATTATGGACTGTTCTGGGGAATTAAAACATGCATAACCGTACAAACTCCTGACCAGGAGGTGTGGACTGTGCTCTGGAGAATCTTTGTTCATTCTATCAAGTAGAGAATGAGTTAAATTATCCAAAAGGATTACACGATGCATACATGTAAAACATCCACATTCGCCTATTGCAGTTGGAACATTTCACCACTCGGGCAGGCACAGATAGCCACAATAGAGTACCCCAATAAACACCATACAATGATCACTTGGATAAGTATTTGTGGATGTATATAGATGTGTATGAACTTATGAGTGCTTATGTGAAAGTATATGCATGCGAACATACACATGTATGTATATATAAATGTACACATGCACACACACACCAACGTTGCTACGATTGATGCGCCTGATCATCCATCAAAGAAATCCAGATCCTTCATACGAAAGCTATTCTAACCTTCCCATATATTCCTTGTAATAGATTCTTTGCAATCCCTACCTACCGCTCTCCGAATACGTACCAAACATTCTGCCTCATGAATGGATCTGTGAAAGAACTACTAGAAATGCACGCACATATTATAACACTGTAACATTATTTAGCCAGATGTAGTTTCCTCTGTTCGGTTCCACAAGGGCGCAATGCAGATGTAACCCGAAACGATCGTCGTGCTAAATAAAGCTTACGGTACACTCTGTCTACCCTATCAATTATTTAATATATATTAACCGTGCACCGAAGAATTCCTCACGTAGATCCAGCGACTAAAGTGCAGACCGTGGAGGACATCTGGTAGCCGTATGTGGTGAACCTCCTCTCAAGTCATACAATTAGGGACATGCCCAAACAAGGTTTGGATACGAATTTTTAAAGTGTCCTGTCTAAACTTTAACTTTAAACATAGCCGTTAATACTATATACTGACATTCGGGTTTTAGTTAAACCATCATTGATGAGCTTTAATTCTAATCCAAAATAGACTGGTATATCGATTTCTCTGGCTGTGGGGCAGTTATCTCATTTCTCGATGTATAGACATATGCTTTTTGGCGGATCTAATGGGGGCTTAAATCTAATCTCCAGCAATGTAGGTGCTTCTATGCACCACCGGCCACAATTGGTAAAAATCGAATTTTTCCTTCTCTGTTTTATATTACGTATTGATGCATTCGTTATTTTATATATATATATATATATATATATATATATATATATATATATATACACGCACATTAATCCTCATATCTATAGGACATTATCCTTATATCTATAGGACTAATATACCTTTTTCCTTTTTCGGTTTAATTCTAGTTAACTCACTAATTTTTAAGGATTTGATTAATATTTCTAGGGAGTATATTCTCACAAACGGAGGGACCATAACTAGATATTAGTAGCGGGAATTTTCCGCTTCATCAATGCACTCCATCCGTTCATATTATCTTGGGCTATTTTTGATTATCTGAAAGAATGATACACGAATGAAAATCAAAAATAGCTAGAAGTTCTGAGAGTGAGAGAAGCATAAAGTGAATTCCTTAAAGACAGACAAGTTTGGTACAGATATGAAACTGAGAAACAAAACATAAATGCAAGATTTAAACAACAACTAAACAAAAAAACGATGATAAAGCTGCAACTTATTTTAAGGAAAATGATTTCACCTTAATTAATCAATAACCTATTGATTTGACAACAGGTAAGATTAAACCAGTCACCTCGTTGTAGCGGAATCAGTGGATAAATTTAGACATAGGACCTTGACTCAGTAAGATAGCAGAATTAGCTTCGCTTTACATACTGACAACCGACTGGTAGGGAAATCTGAAACCATACCCGAGTCATTTTTTATTTTAATTCATCTGCTCTGTCACAAAAGGCGACTATACTAATACTAACAACAACAACAACAACAATAATAATAATAATAATAATAATAATACTAATAACAACAACGACAATAAAGATAACAATAATAATAATAATAATAATAATAATAATAATAATAATAATAATAATAATAATAATAATAATAATAATGTAAAAGTGATACCGGTGGTTATCGGAGCGTTGGGCTTAATCACATTCAAGCTTCAAGACTTCCTAAGGCAACTGGAAATCCCATGCAATGTTGACATCTTGCAAAAAAAGTAGCCTTATCGGGTACACGACATATCTTAAGGAAAGTATTATCGGTCTGAGGTCGTTGTTGTGACCTGACGGATGATTAAAGTCTACGGTGCATTTTTACCTACACTGTGTTACGAAGGAATAATAAGGATAATAATTAAAACAACGCTTTCCACTCTAGGCACGGACGGTAGAGGAGCTAGTTGATTACATCGGCCCTGGTGTTTTACTGGTACTTAATTTATTGACACTGAAAGAATCAAAGGCGAAGTCGATCTCGGCGGAATTTGAACCTTATAATGTAGCGACGGGTGAAATATCTCTAAGTATTTCGTCCAGCGTGCTAATGATTCTGCCAGTTCGCCGCCTTAAATAATAATAATAATAATAATAATAATAATAATAATTGCTTTCTTTACAATACAGGCACATTAATATAAAAGAAAACGCATACATATGAAGAGTTCTAAATAAGTGTGGGAATCCAGCAACCTAAAGGGAAATTTGACAAGACTGTCAGTCGGCCGCTGACACTCGTTGACGCAGCTTCGAAGAGGTCAGGGAACAGAAGAAAGGAGAAAGAAGATATGCACTCAACACCAGAGCTGAAGACACCTCCGAAAGGAGGGGAGTGCCACGTCAAAACTGTAGAGGAGTAGGGGCCGAAACCGGACGTGGTTCTTCCTGATGATGTCTTGAGCTAAATGGATACTATAAAGGAGCTGTTGTGGTAGGAGACCACGAAATATGGTTGAAATTCCTATTTAAAAGAAGCTGTGTAAAGGATGTTAAATCATTAACAGATAAACCTAAGAAACTAGATGTAATTGAAACGCAAGAGATATAAATAAGTATATGAAAACACTTATATCTGTGTATTAAGTTAGAGTGGGAGTACAGATGGCTTAACTCAGGTAAATTGATTTCGGGCTGATTGGATAACACCTGTTGTCTTAATGAAATATCTGAAAGTTTGCATACCAGGTGTTTCACGTCATTTTGTAAAACGAAATGTATGACGTTGTAAAATATTTCAATGTATATCACAGATCGCGAATTTTCCAGATAACCTAGCTTAATTATAGTTAACTATTCAATCGCAGCTGTGTTGTACTCACCCATTGTAACTTTCCAATAGTGTGCACTGAGAAAGTATCGGTTTAATTTCAACAAATTTATTAGAGAGCTGCACAACCCATCACTCTATCTTCACGCTCATTTTCAATGAGTGTGGCGATAAAGAGAAATATATATATATTACCACTGGTACCATGCTAAATATATTTCATTGGTGGAAGAGTCGTGTCCACCTATAAAGTCTATCGCCAAAATCAAGAGAGAAAATAGCTTACTGCCTTTCCGATCGGAGTAAGAATGTGTCGCTATTTGTGATTTACACACTCTATAGCTTAAATCGTCTCACAGATGAAAACATTTTACAGCATATGTCTACAAGGACATTGAGTAAGTGAGCTCGGCGTTGTTTAGCTACCCTCCAAGCATTTGAGGCCTACATATCTGTACATGTAAACGTGTGTGTCTTATCGGTAGTGCATCCAGCACTGTAGAAGTGCCGAGAGATGTATTTCTGGAATTCAAACATATGCTCTGAATCTCGCTGGCTGTCTTCTGGTAAAGACATCTCAGTTGATTTTTGTCGATACCCCAAACCAGTGAAATTCACCCCCAGCATTATTCTCAATATTCAGCTAAAGCAGGCAATTTTATGCGCATGGTAAAATAGCAATGTTAATAAATGTGATAACAACATCAATAAATGTGTGGGTGATGTGTCTGTGTATGTATGTGTGAGGGTGTGGTCAGAAAATCAGTGAAGATGTTGGCCGCCTCGTGATATCAGCATATCGCACAAATTGCCACTATGAGTGTTGTATATGTATATAGGTATCTTTAGATGTGTATATACACACACACAACATACATATAACGAAAAAGATATTTGTAGGCGCGTATGTATGTGCATATGTATTTCTGTTATTGTATATGTGTGCCTCTGTATATGCATATTTAGTGAGACATAACATGGTATGGATATCACATACATTCATCTGCATAATTCTTAACTTATTCACATTTCAAAAGGCCTTTTAGTTACTAGTGCCAGATCAACGGTGGCATCAGTCATACTAAAACAGCTGTAATATATTCGTAGCATATATATATATATATATATATATATATATACAGAGAGAGAGAGGTATATATATATATATATATTTATATACTGTTATATGTCTGTGTGTCTCGCTTCTACTCATTTTCACAGAGATTGAAACATTAGTAAATGGATATGGTGGTTATGAATGAAGAAAAGGATTGACAGAATGAAAGAATGCATGAATGAAGGAATAAAGGGTAAATGTCTGGATTTGAAAATTTATACGTCATCGATTTTCGTTTCCTTCTCTTTGATTCTGTACCGTTACTACTGCAGCAAAATACGCCAGATGGAAGACTATCGATCGATTGTCAAAACCCGAAACCCGAAATTATTCACACTGGCTCACACACATTTATACACACATACACACATATACATATACACTTACACAGTAGCGCACTCCTAACACACGCAGCTGAACGCACACATATAATGATACAGCTAGATGTTTAGGTAGGTTTGCGTATATACACGCATATGTCAGTACACTCATATATATTCATATACTCGTATAGAAATATACACATTCTCTCTCTTTCCTTATCTATTTTTCTCACTATATATACAATCAGTGAGAGGGAGAGAGAGAAAGAAAGAGAGAAAGTATGCTAGAGAAAGACAGCGAGAGAAAAAGAGTTAGTGGGTTGCATGTATATAGATAGATTGAGTGATCGATCGATCCATCGGTTGTTAGATAGATAGATAGATAGATAGATAGATAGATAGATAGATAGACAGATAGATAGACAGACAGATAGACAGACAGATAGACAGAGAGATAGACAGAGAGATAGACAGAGAGATAGACAGAGAGATAGACAGAGAGATAGACAGAGAGATAGACAGAGAGATAGACAGAGAGTTAGACAGAGAGATAGACAGAGAGTTAGACAGAGAGATAGACAGATAGATAGACAGATAGATAGATAGACAGATAGATACATAGATAGATAGATACATAGATGGATAGATAGATAAGCAGGTGGTTGAAAGGACTGACATGTTCAGTGAATCATCCGGACAAGTGTAAAACATGTATGTTTCTATTTAAAGAAATTAGTTTTTAACTTCTTCGATGGTGCGAGGTGTATGTCAGGTAATTATTTATTGAGCTCGAATTGATGGAGGACATTTAAATATATATATTTAAAAGCAATAAGATTTATCACTAATTGCAAAAATGTAGTTATTTTAGATTAGATAATTCAGAAATTTTATCAGCTTATATGAACGTATATATAACTTTTGAAGTCAGTCATAATAATCCGTCTGCAATAGGAAATTGTTGGCATTCTGTCGCTTAGGATGTCGAGGGTTCCAGTTGATCCGATCAACGGAACAGCCTGCTCGTGAAATTAACGTGCAAGTAACTGAGCACTCCACAGGCACGTGTACCCTAAACGTAGTTCTCGGGGATATTCAGCGTGACACAGTGTGGCAAGGCTGACCCTTTGAATTACAGGCACAACAGAAACAAGAAGTAAGAGTGAGCGCAAGTTGTGGTGAAAGAGTACAGCAGGGTTCGCCTCCATCCCCTGTCGGAGCCTCGTGGAGCTTTAGGTGTTTGCGCTCAATAAACACTCACAACGCCCGCTCTGGGAATCGAAACCGCGATCCTATGACCGCGAGTCCGCTGCCCTAACCACTAGGCCATTGCGCCTCCACGCAACAGGAAATAACCTCGACGAAATGCTATACTAAGAAACTCCGTATTTCATATATGAAAAATTAACACAAGTTGTTATCCAATTATCAGATTTCCTCTCTTTGCGCAAAGATGTTGTCCAATTTCAGAGCAAAGTATCAAAGTTATAGCACAACGTAAATTAACAAATCAAACCCTGTAAGTTGCTTAAGTCGGACCCTCATCCAATTCCGATAATCTATCACCGAGGAACGATTACATATTGTATCATCCTCAGGTGGATAAAAGACAAATATTACCGAAGCTGGCTTAGAACTGAAACATAAACACCGGAAGGAAAACCGCAATGTGTTTTGTCAGCACTTTGATTGTTTTACAAATTCACCGCTGAATTGAATGAAATTGTAAGCTAGTTGCCATTTGTACTCGTGTCTGGAGCAAGAGTCAAATATATCCATGTGAAATGATTACAAAAGTTTGAAAATAGACATCAAAGAATGAAATATTTTCTTTGTTATTCTTACGATGGGTGAGACGTAACTGGTAATTGCATTATTATTCAACGCGTAAAGAAGGGAAGTTAATAATTGTGTTGTTCTTGTTAGCTTTTAGTCTCAGTTCAGATCTTCATTGAATAAAAGTTTAATGAAAAGCATTTCACAGTTGTGGGCAGCATGTCATTGTCTTATATACAAGAAACACGGCACCAAATAATGTATGCTGTGTCCTTTCCAAAGCCGATGAATTTTATATAAGGAAGATTTGGTTGTGAAATATAAGAGGTCGAGAGACGACTTAGAGTTTCCATTGATGACTGTACAGTTCACGAATCGGTATGTTAAATATATGTAACAGAAATCTTCAAACGAAAACACACGTTATGGAGAATGAATCAGACAGAAGTCGACAGTTAGCCAAAGAGAGACAAAGGCGAAGAACAGCCAGTCTCACTCAGGGAGAACTAGACGCAAGACGATTAAACAGTACATCGGTTATTAAATCAATCACAAGAAGTGAGACAAGAGAGATGAGCGTAAGACGTAATAAGACAGGCTCTAAGATGTCAAAAGGAAAAGGAGCACCTAATTGCACAAAAGAGAGATATCCAAAGAGAGAGAGGGGGGAGGGAGAGAAAGAGAGAGAGGGGGAGATAAAGAGAGAGAGAGAGAGAGAGAGAGAAAGAGAGAGAAAGAGAGTGCTAAGATAAAAGAGAAGAGTAAGGAGGAGTGAGAAGAGACTATCTAAAAAATACAAGTGTTTTATTGTCGTATCTTCCGTAATTGCAATGTAGATTTTTGCAAAGGCGTAAACATTTAGCGACTTGAGTTAAACAGGGACTGGAAAAGTATTTGAATGGAATATTTGGAAAGACTTTTGATAATGATTCTCTTCACATTAAAAGAATCACCAACAGCAATAACAGCTAAGAGCAGTAGTAGTAACAGTATATGCTTCGGTGTCGTAGCAAATGTTCGCAACGCCCAGAAGCAAAGACACTCTTGGCTACGTTCCTTAATTCTCAAGCATAATAAATTCGAACTTCAGGCTGCATGAAAATTACACCTGAGGACAAATCTCGACAAGGCACTCCCTTCACACCAGCTTTGACATAAACCAACTAGAATCAATGTTCGCGAAACTAATTCCTAAATAAAGATTAATCTCTGTAAGTATATTCATTAGAGACTAAAATACATGTACAGCAGTTAAAGAGAATTCTAATTTGTTCTTATTTATCAAGATAAGCATAAAATGTAAATAGAGAGTGATTATCGTTCACATTCCAAACGTGATTATCACATACATATAGATATAAATATATGTATGTATATATGTATGTAAATATGTATGTATATATGTACAAATATATATGAAGTTGTATTCCGGAAAACAAAAAAAACTATAGAAGCTGTATATTCCCCAGAGAGGAATTCGGGCATTGTTTTTCTGCTTTGTTTCACATTAACTACACCATTAATATCTCCTGTTATTAAAACACCATTCATATCTCCTGTTATTAAAACACCATCCAAAAACACACAAAAAGCCCAGCCACACTCATATATATTAGTTAGCTTTCTTATCACAGTGTCATTAAGGCTAAAATATTCCCGAATATTTAGTTGAAATGAAAACAACCATGTCAAGGAATACCGTATGAATGTATGCATTAGTATTTTATGTTACATATATATATATATATACTCACATATATGTCCACACACACACACACACACACACACACACACACACACACACATACACAAGGAGCTTGCTTCCCTCCAAAATAGTTCCAGTTACAACCCCACAGCAAATGTCTCTTACTATAGTCCCACGACGACCAGAGCCTTGTGAGTGGATTGGGTAGATGGAAGCTGATAGAATCTCAACGTATTTATGTATATATATATATATATATATATTCATATATACACACACACACACACCTATATATATATATATATATATCTGTGTGTGTATACATATCTATCTATCTACGTGTTTGTATTTGTTCACCACCAAAGGTTGAAAACCGACCCTGGTTGGCTTACATCACCTCGACATAGAGCTTCGGCAAATGAGTTGCAGGCTTTACAAAAATATACACTGCGGTCGATTTGTTCTAATAAACACTTCAAAGCGATGTACTGGCATGGCCACATTCAAAACAAAGAAAATAGTATACATACACACTCGTACATGCACACATGTTTGAACGGGATATCTGTATATGTGTGTGTGTGTGTGTATATATA
>NC_069001.1:28408822-28413269 GCF_001194135.2 Octopus bimaculoides | reverse complement strand
AAAAAAAAAAAAGCACCCACAAAATCACTTATGGAAAGGTTGATTTACCTTTTATTTCATAGGTGAATAAATTTTTCAATGGTGGAGATTTAGGAGCCCTCCTTCCACCGCACAAAAAAAAAAAATATATATATATGTTAATTAAACATTTTATTGGGCATTTAGTAATAGAGTCAACAATTGCTTCGTGAATTCATTCATTCCTTCGTTCCCGAACACTTTATATTACATTTAAACTTCTTTCGTTTCCTAGGCATGAACTTTAAACATTTTATTTAAGAAAATTCAAATTAGAATCAAATGAAAAAATTGTTGCTTTGAATTAAAGCGCATTTGATGTCCGATAAAAGATATTTGCTTTGTTTGAGTAAGAACTATTTAATTGGACGTTATCGCTCACAATTCAAACCAGACGTACACAGATATACACATGCACACACAAATACATAGATTCACACATATGCACATATACAGATATACGCATACATGCACAATTCAAACACACGCATACACAGTTTCACAAAAACAAACTCATATACATAGATTCACACATATGCACATATACATAGATACAGATACACGCACATATATATACAAACACACAGATGTGTCGAGTTACTTTGATATTGGGCCATTAAAATTCAGCCCTTAAAATATCAGCAGAGTTAAGTTTCCCTACGGGAATATTTTATCCTTTGTTATTGACGATCTGAAACGTTAGAAATAGCACTTTAGGGAATACTTTAAATACGGGTATCAAAGGAAAAAAGATCAACGATCGGGGGAAATAAAAGAGATTATAAATTGTAGAGAAAACTACACTAACAACAAAGAAATCAACAGCCTGTATACCCACGAGAGAAAAAGTAACCTCCAAGTAATTGTTTTGCCTGATAGAAATAGCTGGTAAATCTCAATCTCACTGAAATCATTCTTATATTCTTGAATAAAAAATAAAACAATAGGCGATGCATAAGAGAATAAGATACTAGATACACTGTATCTAAAAGAATACTAAAAATTGACGCAATTGATCATGAATGGAATGCAATTTTGTCATAGAACTGTTTGAGCAGTGCTGACCTGGGGTTAAATACGAACAATAAATAAACCCACAAAACCGCAACAAAGTTGAAGCAGTGAGAGCAAAGCATTGTAAAAGTTAACAGTGCTGGATAATTTAGGAGAAGTGAAACAGTTATTTCTCTGGCTTTTATCTGGTCATGTTCCATCAAACTGGATGTTTCTGCTTGTTTCTTGGAGATCAACGAATTAACATTAATAAAAAAAAATATATATATACATACATATATATACATACATATATATACATACACACATATATATACGTACATATATATACATACATATACCCATATATATATACCTATATATATACATATATATATATACATATACCCATATATATATACCTATATATATATACATATACCCATATATATATACACATATATATATATACATATATATATACACATATATATATACACATATATATATACACATATATATATACACATATATATATACACATATATATCCATATATATACATATATATATATACATACATATACCTATATATATATACACATATATATATATATACATACATATATATATACATATATATACCCACTCACATTTATATATATATATATACACACACACACATATGTACACATATATATGTATATATATATATGTATGTATGTATAAATGTCAAACTGATGCTTGTAGTTTTTGCCATTGCGCTTACTGCCATTATAAATCGTGTTCTTTCCTGTTTTGGTTTGCTGTCGATAACAACAACAACGACAATAATATTAATAATAATAATGAGTGTTGTTGTTGTTGCTGTTGTTATCCACAGTAAAATGTCAAATCAAATTTTCCTGAAATTGCTTTGGGAAAGAAGATTTCTAGTTTTAATTCGTTCCCTCCAGCTACAATCCCTGATATAATATTCTAAAACTGTGAAACGAATTACAATAACAATAACACAATCAAACAACAAGACACCAACTATAACAGAAAGAACAATACGAATCATAGTTATTGTTTCTCATGTTCCTTATTTTGCCATTCCACCGTGGCAAATATATACCATTATCTTCGCCGTCATAATCGTCATCATCATCATCACCAACGACAATAACTATTGCAACAAAAACACCATCACGACTACTACCTTAACCACCTACAAACCCATCACCATCACCATCCAAAAAGATTACACTACCACCAAAACCACCACCGGCACCACCACCATCACTGTACCAATTGCATTTTTCGATCATCGTTCTTCATCTTTATCTCCATTATTACAAATCATAGCATAAGTTTAGCAATATTGGTAAGTCGGTTTAAACAGCAAATCGTATTGAGTGAGGTCCCTTTATGCTCTAAGATCGAATTGTGCCAGGGACGTTTTCGGTTTTCTTCTTTACAGGCACATAAACGTAAGAATCAGTCAAACAGGGTATATTCAGTCAGTCAAGTAATTCATTCGTAACGTTGTTCTACAATACTTTCGCCAGACAGCATTATCAACAATAACGTGTCTCTAGGCCTTGCGTTTATAAGTTGCGCCCATAAGAAAACATTGGTGAGAATGCTTCGAATTGAGGTAATATGCCAGCAATGTTCAAAGGTGGGTGTCAGGCAATTGTATCGACCATAGTACTTGATAACTAGTTTATTATAATGAGCTCTAAATGGGGAAATCCAAAGCAGACGTTAGCGTGAGATAAACTCATAAAGTTCAGGAACAAATGCTGTGAGGTATATTTTCTGTTGCCTTAACAATTCTGCAAAACCACCATTTTTTTTCATATATCAAAAGTAACATATTAAGTATTGATTGAAAAGTTTCGTACAATATTAGCAGTTTTGGAGGAGAGTGTAGGCAGATTCGATCGGTCGCACTATTCAACTGGTATTTATTGTTATCGACTGTGAATGTATGAAAGTCAAATTCGACCCTAGCGGAATTTGTACAGAGAAGGTAAAGATTAACCAAACAGCACTACCGATTGAGCCAGTTCGCTGCCTTCAAATAATATATGAAGTATCAACGAATTTTAACTACGACACAGTAACAGAAATAACTGAAGTAGGTGCTTATTTCATCGGTCACAAGACATCCTTATTTGAGTTAATCTTTTATCAAAACTTCTCCCCCTTTGCCTCTCAAGTGTCTAACGACTCTGATCCCTTCTCTATCAAAACAGTATGACAGATGACAGTGTGCAAAGATATAACAGATATATTTAGTGCACAGCAAAGCCAGTTGACCTGAAGATCATGATCTGCAATATAAAATACATATCAGAGCTTGTAATGTTTTTATATCATTCCAAATATATAAGAGTCTACATTCTACGCAGAGGACTTTAAATTCAGTATTAGAACAACTTCTACGCAGCTTCTACATAGTTAGATTTCGGTATGATAGGATCCGTTATATACATAAACATATGCACGTCGCAATAATCTGCCAATAATATAGCAAGATCACTCAATAACAGAATGAGCTTTAACTAACTCGCACGAGCTTTTTTGCTTCCGAATCTCCTTCAATTAATCTTACGCGCGAGGCATTGGGCTCCATATACCTCATACAAAAAAAAAAAAAAAATTGGTGACCCGTATTGAGTCGATTATAACACTTACAGGTTCAGGTTAAATTTGAAAGGGGCAGATGATATACAAAAGTGTAAACAAAAGAGTTACAGGGGTGTAGAGGTGTTCATTACTTTCTAGTCCCGGATCAAATATTTGAATAGCGACAGAACAGGCTTTTATATTTTGTTGCTATGTTAATAGATTCTAATCATCGTATATTATTTACGTGTTTTTTTTTTGTTTTTTTTTTATATATATTAGACTGAATTTTGAGTGAAATCAAATTGCTGTTTCAAAGGAGTTGTACATATATTCAGAGACCCGCACATTTTATTATTCGATGTATTGCAACCTTGTTTTTGTTTATTTTCTTTTTCGCTAGTCCTTCTCGCTTGTCAATAAATTTAGAACAAAGACATGAGTAAAAACAGTAGGACATAGTAACAACAACAAGCTGAATGAGAACAATGGAAAATAATGTCTGATATATTATTATAATCCTCCATTTTACGTAAAATTTACGATATCATTATTTTATGGCTTCACTTCAAAAGCTATTTTAATTTTATCACTATTACAGGAAGATAAATGAAATAATCGATTGTATTGAAAACATCATAGAGAAACAATTGAAATTTTAGGGTCTAATCATTTCAAAATATCACGTGGTGCGATATAGAAGACATATACTTACATCGACTACGGGAATAGTCACACATACACACAAATTCATATACGTGTGTGTGTGTGTGTGTGTGTGTGTGTGTGTGTGTGTGTGTGTGTGTGTGTGTGTGTGTGTG
>NC_069001.1:28402753-28408587 GCF_001194135.2 Octopus bimaculoides | reverse complement strand
TTCTAATAGTGATTATTTTTCTTTCTTTTTTTTTAAACTCCTAACCCAGGCGAGAAATAACAACGGCTACAACCCATTTCAAGTCTCCGCAAATGGTATATGTGGCTAAATATAACTTCACATCGCACACTTTGTCAGAATCGTTTTCATTTGTGTGAACTCTGTTCAATATATGCGACAAAGTGGTGACAGGCGCATTCTAATATTTAGTTTGACGCTTTACATGTGGAGTTCAAAGTTCACCAACGTCAAACTTGCCTTTCGTACGCCACGGGTGGAGAAATAATTTACTAAATGAGTATTGGTGTTAAATTAAGAAATAAATGCTGTACGTTTTGCTTTTGTTACTAGTATTGGTGCTTTTGGGTGTTGATTTGGTTGTTGTTTTGGTTTTTATTGCAGTTGATGGTATTATTTTCATGACAGCGGTAAGCAGACAGATTCATTAAGATGCCGTGCAAAGTGCTTAGCGTCTTTGCGTTCTGAGTTCAAATTTTCTTTCGTCATTTCAATGTTGATAAAATAACTCCCAGCTGAGCACTGCTTTGATATAACCGACATTCGCCCTCTCCTTCCAAATTGCTTTGAGTGCTCTTGTGGTTGTTGTTGTTATTATCATTACTACTACTACTACTACTCCTACTCCTATTTACTACTCCTACTACTCCTACTCCTATTTACTACTGCTACTACTACTACTACTACTACTACGGCGGTGAGCTCACAGAACCGTTAGCACATCGAGCAAAACGCTTAGCGGCATTAAGTCTGTCGTTACGTTCTAAGCTGCAATTCCGCCGGGGTCGGCTTTGCTTTTCATATGTTTGTGGTCACTTAAATAAGTACCAGTTACGCACTGGGGTCCATGAAACCGACGAGCATCCTCCCCAGAAGATTCGGCCTTTGGGCCTATGGTACAAAGAATCATTATTATTATTATTACTACTATTATGACGAAAAATCTGTGAGAATCATTACTGTGCCGAGCAAGATGCTTAGCAGTATTTCGTCCGTTTTTTTACGTTCTGAGTTCAAATTCTGCCGAGGTCGGCCTTGGCTTACATCCTTTCAGGGTCGATAAAATAATTACCAGTTGAGCACTGGTTGTTGATGTAGTCAACTTAGCCTCTCTCCTCCAAAATTATTGCCCTCCTGTCAAAATTTTAAATCATCATCTTCACCAGTAACTTATCTAACTTTGTACATATAGCTGCATATTTTTCTGCTTGTACTAATTAGAACTTTGAAGATAACCAAATTTCTTAATCATCAAAATGTGTTAATGCATTGCTTTTATTGTTCATGTCATTATATTTCCTCGGCTGTATTAATAATGAGATTGGGTATAATAATATTAACAATAATATTAATAACAATGATCTGAAAGAACAGCAATAGTTTTAAGCGACGAAGGAATTTGCAATATCCACGCTACAATTATTAAGACGACTGCTGCATTAGTTGAGAATGTATATTGAGAATTTACGCATTAATAAAAGTTAATATCAGGAAAGTAAGAGAATCTCAGGTGTATTTGTAGAATTCCAATATCATCACTTTTATTTTCAAACACGATATATCTTCAAGCAAAAGTGTCCATATTTCATTGTTGCACACGCACACACACACACACACACACATACACACACACACACACGCACGCATACGACGTATGCATACCCGCACATATTCATATTCATTTATACTTGTGCGTTTCTAGTATACATTTATATGCGCGTGTGTGTGTGCGTCTATGTATATATATTTACATGTATATTTATATACACACATATATATATATATACATGACATATACGCATTTGTATATCTAACTATCTATATATATATATATATATATATGACATATACGCATTTGTATATCTATCTATCTATATATATATATATATATATATGACATATACGCATTTGTATATCTATCTATCTATATATATATATATATATGACATATACGCATTTGTATATCTATCTATCTATCTATCTATATACGCATTTGTATATCTATCTATCTATCTATCTATCTATATATATATATATATATATATATATATATATATATATATATATATACACACACACACTCATACATATATTTATATAAATATATACATGTTCTGATATAAATATATGTGTGTATATATATTCATATATATATACATATCTACATACATACAACATTACATACAAACATACATATATGCATAGATACTCTAGCGTTTAAGCTTTTAATATCAATATTAACGTACATTATATTTTGAAGACATCTACAATTCTACCGAGTACAATCGATAACCGGTCTCTCGCTTTTCACGAATATACAACTTTATTCGCAAAAGTGCCTATTCACTGCTGTCTCTACTTGTCACTGTTGCTTTCTCTTTTGCTTCCAGTCAGCCTCGTTCTCTCTGACCTATCATAAAACAATTCGCAGATGTGCCTCTCAACTTCGTACTAATCCCTCCATAGAACTTTGTTAGAAGGCAACATAGATTTGTGTAATGTAATATAATATTACGACTGACAGTCGGTGTTAAGTGTATCATAGAATAACTCACCTCAGGTACAACATCTTAGTCTTGGCTCTCGGAATTCTCCCATAGTTTACACATACTGCTATTAAGATCATTTAACTTCTACAAAGGGCATGGGGGAATTTCGTCGGTTTTTACCCTCTGAGTTCAAAATCTATCGTATTCGACTTTGCTTTTCATTGTTTCAAGAGAAAGACAGTAAATACCATTTGAGAATCGGCATTCACATAATCAACTTGAACCCCACTTCAAATATTGCTGGTCTTGTAATAAAAATTGGTTTCCAGTTTTGTACACTGCATTACGATCATACGGTACATGCTTACAATCGCATATGATGAATGGATAAATTCAACAAAATGAGCTTTTTGTCTTTCGTTTGACTATATAACATTGAATTATATCTCACAAAAATGAATGCAACTGGATAACAATAGCCAGCCAGCGATACATAGAAACGCGGAAGGCTTTAACTGAAACACCATTAATTATGGATCTGATTTGATAGAGTTTGTTAGTTACTGATCTTTGTTCAAGTAAAAACAGTGACAAATGCATTAATTAAGCATTAACGTACGTAGGGTATCCAAAATGTACAGTCGCCTAAACAACTCTACTTAGTAGGACTAACGAATTTATGGTTAGAATTTATGGTATGAACTGTATCATTGTGATGATCTGTAAAAATAAATTTATGTGCCAAGCCCAGGTTTTCAACTAATTGCTTTCGTATCATAAATCTATTCAGCCATCCTATGGGCCACACTTGAGCTACAATAACATGTACATGACTTCTTCTGTATAATCAGAACCTAAGATACAAGTCATTTTATAATAATGAAACAAACACCGCAACACGAGATAAACATATCTTTCCACCTTCTTGAATATATATGATTTGGTATAGACTTCAAAGACAAGCAGTTGCATTGATCAAAAACAAAAAAAAAAGCACAAATCTGTGAATATGATAACAAATATGGTAAATATGTATTAATAATTATAATGGCATTAACAAAGTAAATAACGAATGTAATAATAATATGCTTCCAAATCGATGGTCGATAATTTGTCTCAAAAAATAATGTAAAATAAAAAATGAAAGTAAGAACGGTTAGCATCGCACATGGCATTAGTAAGGCATGATATGCCGAAACAGAATCTTTACAAATATAAATAATTGAAGCATATGGAAGAAAAAATATAAAAAGAGATAAAAGACATACATTGTGTTGACTTAGAAATACTTCTCACGTGTCCATTTTCAACGTTGCAAGCTAAACGAAGAATCATATTTCGAGACAAAGCAGTTGACTAAAGAGTAAATTGCAATACGATTAATCTAATCACAACAATGGTTTTGAAATGCTCAATTTCTATGATGGATTTCAAATAATATTTTCTGGAAATAGATGTATCCGAAATCATAGCATGGAAAATAGATATTGTACCCATGCTAATTAGATGTCTTCGAAATAATAGCTAAGAAAAAAAGTAAAAAATAAATGCAAATATGTATATAGAAATAACCCGGCAAAAAAATGAGAAAATAGAGCTGAATATATATACTGAATATTTCCACTAGAAGGGAAACAAAACCGCCAAAGCAAACCGGAATACCACACGTGAAGAGAGGATAGATGGAGTTCTGTTATTTAATTCAGTGTAACACGCAACTGCAACGTATTTATGATGATGAAGATGATGATGATGAAGAAGATGATGATGATGATGATATCGGACATCGATGTCGATGTCTCAGCGGATTACATGTCAGCAATCGAATGCGTAATACGATAAAAACTGGAGGTCATAACATCAGTCCGTGTTTTTGTATCAAATATATGATGTCACCAATAGGATTCTTCCCCTTTTTTTCTTGCTATATTTTGCTTTGTTTCGTTTACTTTTTTTTTCATCGTATTCTTTATTCGCGTATTCTATTGTATCTTTTTTTTTTCCATCGTTATTTTTCGATCACGACAAAATAGACTGTATATAATTATACATTTAACTCTGCGGCAATGTAAACAACCTATCTTGGACATACGTTTTATGCATCAATTCTTTAGGGATTAAGAGGAATTGTTGAAATAAAAATATAACAATTTTCTCTGTATTACTTCTATATATCTTCGTTTCTCTATACTATTTCGCTATTATACTATTTCACTAATTCTTTGTTCTTGAGAATATTACAATGATCCTGAAGCTAAGTTCTGCTACTATAATTTCGTTATTATCCATGAGGGAGTCAATGTCAAAAACCTTAATAAAACTGCTGATGAAAACATCGGTACCAATAATCTTAAATATAAAATATCTTTGTCGACCGAGTGAAAAGATATCTACTGAGTATAAGGAAGCAGTCAACTACTGCTAATCAATCGGTTTGTTGATAGTTATACATCAAAGCACATGCCACACTTGCGAAGGATTTATTTATTACAGTTCTCTATTACTGTTTAGTCCTATATCGTCCATCTTTCAAAAAAGACGCATAGGTGTACAGTACATTTTATTACTTCATCCATTTGATCCTCTTTTAGAACTTCTGAGGCTGCTCTGAGAGAGAGAGATTTGGATGCAATTTTTAGAAAATCAAACGACGTCGTAGTGTCAGGCGTACCAACTCACAAGTTAGAAATGTTGGCAGCGCAATTCAATTTTCAACTTAACTGCAATCGTTGCGGTCAGAAAATATGTGTCCTCTGAATTACATTTGATTAGGTTGTCGAGACAAATCTCACATTCTGGTTGATAAATTGATGGGCTATGAAAGTCACCCATTTGATTAAATGATAGCTCAATGCTAGGCAACTCGACAAAACAACAACACCAACAAAATGTAGCTGTCTAAACTGTGAAGGAGTTACACTTGTATATCGGTGGGAAAAAAAAGAGATACGCGGCTGTGTGGTAAGAATCTTGCTTACCAAACGCATCACTAAATTTAAGTGCATGACACCTTTGCCAGGTGTCTTCTGCTATGGCTTCAGGTGCACCAAAGACTTGTGAGTGGAATTGGTGGGTAGAAACTGAAAGAAGCCTGTCATTTTCTTTTCCTTTACAAATGTTTGTAACTATTTGCAAGTGATAGCATTTATCTGTCTGTAATGTTTTTTTAATGTGTAAATGTTTGGTACTGTTTTGGAAGAGTGAAATGAGATTGTTCGAAAAATGTAGAAACGTAGATATTTTTAGTAATTTCCCTTAAAGTTTTTACTGGAATAATACTACATACGCACACAGACACACGCACACACACATACATGTATATATATA
>NC_069001.1:28396062-28402645 GCF_001194135.2 Octopus bimaculoides | reverse complement strand
ATATATATGTGTGTGTGTGTGTGTGTGTTGTGTGTATACAAGGAGAGGGAGAGAGAACGAAAGGAGCAAAACTCAGATAAACAAATCTAGGCGTATGGAGTGTATTGATATGGAAAGCTCCGTATACAAATATGGACACGTTACGTACGCATGCACCTACACACACTCACCCACCCACATACTAACACACACTCTCTCACAAAAACAAACACATACGTTCCCTCACACACATACTCACACAAGTCACTCACACACACAAACGCACACACACATACACACATGCATATTTTCTAAGTGTATGCGTATCTGTTTATGTGTTAAAAGTTTTCGAGCTATCTAAGCCCCGCCCTAACAATTTGGTATTCGTAGGAAATATAATCTTCTGATCTCAAATTGCAGGAGGTTCATTATATATAAAGCCATTTTTACGTTTTATGTTTAATTTTGTTAATTCATTTATCAGCCAGCTCAGAATAGCAAAACTATAACTTATTAATGCCACAGCTAGAGATTTGATGGTTATCACGTAATCTTTCTCTTCTCTTTCTCTCAATATGTGTGTGTGTGTTTGTGTCTATTTATGAATATATATATGTATATGTGTATGTGTGTATTTATGAATATCTATATATATGTGTGTGTGCATTTATGAATTATATTTGTGTGTGTGTGTGTGTGTGTGTGTGACTGTGTGTATTTATGAATATATATATATATATGTGTGTGTGTGTGTGTGTGTGTGTGTGTGTGGGTGTGTGTGTGTGTGTGTGTGTGTGTGTGTGTGTGTATTTATGAATATATATGTGTGTGTGTAACTATGTGTGTATGTGCCTGCTTTTAACACTGTTTTAAAGTATTAATCTTTTACGTCTAACATATTATTTCCTAATATTATTATGCCTTATATATAATCATATTTATTATCATTATTATTATCATTATTATTATTATTATTTAAAATACATATGCAAAAGTGTTGTGCCAATTGATACTACGTCGTTAACTGCATGCAACGCCGAAGCGACTGAAATTTGTGGTTCGTTCAAGTTTTGATTCTTAAAATTTTGTTGATATGCAACATCGGTTTTGCATCTTTTAGGGACTCGTTTTGTCATGTCTCCTGATGTATTGTTCTGTCTGCTGCTGTTATACAGAATACGTGCTACATGGATTGATTTATACTAAAGGGATGCAGTTGCGTAGAAGTCGTTATATGAACATCTTTAGTGGTACAAGACCGGCATCATATATGAATGAGCTATGCTTTTATGGTCGGTAGTTGTTGCACGGCGTATATGTTTACGTAACTTTCAAGACTTTATAATGTAGACCTCACATTTGACACAGCGATACAATATCTGCCTTTAAGCTAACAACGTAATAACATGTCCATGCAGATTTCTGAAAAAAATAGTGTTATATAGGTAATTTAACAGCAGCTATGATGTTTCAGTCCTTAGTATTTTTTTCGCAAAATAAGGTTAGGTTATGTATGTATTACAAAATTTTATTTGTGTTCTTAGGAAGTGAGTACGCAATTCTATATTACTCTCGTTCTCAGAAAGCTCAAACATGTGAATCTATTTTCTGGCTTGGTGTGCAGAAACCAAATCCGTAAGACTGATTATGTAAATTGGGATGTTACATAACTGGAAATTTTGTTTTGGTTGATTGAAAACACTTCGAAAATTTATCGACAAAAAAAAACGATCACAAAAGTAAATCGCTGAGGCTACTCTTGCAGAAACACAAGAATTCCAAATGCGTGATATTGCTTCCTTCTTAGTCCTATTCTTACACGATATTTCGAAGTTACGGAGCAAATTGAAATTAGACAGCACTAGCTGTCTGTCGTGACAGGAGGAAACAAAGTAAGGAAAGTTTGAGAGCCCAGAATATAGAACACTGACTCACGTAATCGAATGTTGGTGTTTCTCTCCGTACTCATTCGACTTTGTTTAGCGATCTAATTTCTTCTTGATTGCTTCTATATAAGTGACTGTTCTCTTAATTGAATTTATTTGAGGCATTTTCTAAAGTTTCCTCATATCTTGTATAAATCATCGGACACTTTCGCACCTTAACATTATACGACATGCCCGTTTCAGTGACAATAAGCTTTAAAACTTAGTCAATATTCTTACATTTCTCTGCATGAATAATCCCTCTCGAGTGAATTTATGGAAATGTGGTTGAATTTGTGAAAATGGCGAGGGCGGATGGCACCTCCCTAAGTGTAGACTTATTAGTCAGAGAAATGAAACTGGAGAGGACGCGTGTCCTTGATGTTCAGAGATGTATTGGACAGTAGGTTTCGTCGATTGTCCCTAAAGGTCATCCTGTACCAAAGGGACAACATTTCTATAACACCTCTCACATTTTTACCATTGTATACAATGTATATGTCCCTTCCTTTACATCGTATACCGTGCATACTTAATCTTTCCTTGTTTATACACTTATTTAATAATGTCATTATATGAAAAAGCAAAACACATTTTGTTTGATTTCTATTGTCCCCCTCATCCTTCGCCCTCGTGGCAAGTAAATAAAATCATCATATTGACGTAGGAGTGGATGTGTGGTAAGTACCTTAATTACGAAACACATGGTTCCGGGTTTAGTCACACTGCGTGGCACCTTGAGAAGTGTCTTCTACTATAGCCTCAGGTCGATCAAAGCCTTATGAGTGGATTAGGTGGACAGAAACTGAAAGAAGCCCGTCGTATATATATATATATATATATATATATATATATATATATATATATATGCATGTGTGTGCATATGTTTGTATGGTTGTAATTGTTACACCAACATCGCTTGACAAACGATGGTGGTGTGTTTACGTCCTCATAACTTAATGGTTCGGCAAAAGAGACCGATAGATTAAGTACTAGGCTTACAAAGAATAAGTCCTGGGGTCGATTCGCTCGACTAAAGGCGGTGCTCCAGCATTGCCACAGTAAAATGACTGAAACAAGTAAAAGAATAAAAGGGAACAAAAAGAGTATATTATCATCATCATTATTATTATTATTATTATTATTATTATTAATAACATTAATAAAGATAATAACAATAAAAGTAATAATAATAATAATAATAATAATAATAATAATAATAATACTAATAATAATAAAGAAGGGGAGGAGGGGACGACAGCGAAAAGAAAGAAAAGGAGAAGGATGGGGATGATAATGATAAGAAAAATGATGCTTTCAATGTCGCATTGTTTGAGTTATATAATTATATAATCATCACTGCTGGTTAATGTTACTAATTTTTGTCGTTTTTCATTTCGGTTTTATTCAAAAATTTATTAGAAACGAATACACAAAAGAAACGCAATTTTAATAACAAGGCAAGAAGTTAAAATGGCCCTTAGGTATTTCTCGTACTTTACTTTTATGCAGAATTATTTTTCTGTCAAGATATATTTTATATTATCTACTTCATTTTTTCCCCATTATAAAGAATCAAGAATAGTTAGTGGGATCTGTTCTATTGTATATTTTCTAGATCTTAATCATTGATTAATTGATGTGAGACAACAACTTCCAGTTCCAGATTTTCTAGATTACATTTAATGAAGCAGTAGCATACAAGAGTGAATAATTATTGCTTTGAGCTAAGATTTAAATTTTACAGAATGGCTAAAAGAAGAGTTCTTCACACATCTATTCAAGAGTTGAGAAATTTAATTCAATTTATAAATTAAGGTCTGAACAGACGCGTAATATATATATATATATATATATATATATATATATATATATATAAAACAAAAGTTGATGCAAAGCAGGAAAAAATAATATTTCTATGGAATAAAATCTGCAAATACAAGAGATACATACATAGAAGAACACACTGACATCGAATGCAAATGTATATTTCCTTATAAATATAGGTGTTCAAATAATCTCTCTGCAGTGAATATTTTTTGATCCTGACTCTTCAAGATATAATTCATAACGTGTAGACGAGTCAACTTTTGTATTGAAAATGAAGGATGACACTTTCAACAACTCTTTTTTGAACGTTTTTTAAAGTATTGTAAAGTATAATATATTCTTTGGTAGTCTTATACCATCTTATAAATATTTATTTTGCAATAGAATACTGCGGAGAGAACTTTTGAACACACTATACAAGCATCCATATGAATAGGTATCTATAAAAACACACACAAACACACACACACAATGAGTTATATGCATTAATTTATTATAGGCTTACCACTGTTTCAGATATTTCCTTATCGTTCAATCTTAATCAATCAACTGATCTGCTGAAAATATAGCGAATCACTAACCAAAAGCTATGTTCTTCAGACTGACGACATTTAATATTGCAAGACGATGCTTCATATTCATATCTAGTATTTCAATATTTCAGTGTCAAGGACCACCCTTCTTTTGAAAATATACGGAAGAAAGCTGTTCATAGCTAATATCACCAACATATTTCTTGAGTGAAATTCCTGAACAATTGGTCTTGACTGGAAATATTGAAATATCTGAGAAGGACACACACACACACACAAGGACGCATGCATACAAGTGTATGCCTCAAGAATTCTCTTTTTCGTGTTTTGGGTTTTAACTGACATATTTAACATGTAAGTAGTCCTGTCAAAGTCTCCTCTGTGTATAAATATACTTTACACTCATATATTTTAAAAAATATGTTGTCCTATAACTTTTAGTTATGGATGCTAACCACTGGTAATAAATTGTTTTAATTTATTACCCTCATACATACGATAGTAATATTTATGATTCAGAGGTTGCACAGGACACAGTTTCAAATTTTTTTTATTTACTGCTGGACTATATATATATACACTCGGGCACAAAGTTCGAATTCATAATGGATAAAGATGTGGCTGCCTTGCACACGTGTTTTCAGTATGTAATTACAACTATTCTTTTACTTGTTTCAGTAATTTGAATGTGGCCATGCTGGAGCATGGGTCGAGGAAATCGACCCCAGGACATTCATTTTAAGCCTAGTACTTATTATATCGGTCTCTCTTTCCGAACCGCTAAGTTATGGGGTGGTAAACACACCAGCATCGGTTGTCAAGCAATGTTGGGGGACAAACACAGACACACAAACATATACACATACACACACGCATATATATATATATATATATATATATATACATATATACGACGGGCTTCTTTTCAGTTTCCGTCTACCAAATCCACTCACAAGGCTTTATATATATATATTCACATTGTTGAATTATTATTATTATTAGTAGTAGTAGTAGTATTGGTAGTAGTGGTGATGGTGGTGTTAGTTTTGGTGGTGTTAGTGGTGGTGGTGGTGATATTAGTAGTGTTATTGTTGGTGGTGGTGGTAGTAATAATAGTAGTATTACGAGTTGTATGAGGCATTTACATATGTATGTATATATGTATGTATATATTATGTATGTATGTATGTAATTACGCAACTAATGCAACCGTCTTTTGATACGCCGAGATCTGAGATTAACGGTAGCATATGGCAAAATTTCGTATACAATTACGTTTGCTTTTAATGGACATTTTACTGTTCTGAACGGCTGCTGGATACGTTTTCTGTTGTTCGTTTGCAGTGACGGATCATCTTATATGTTTTATGTGAAAATCCTTGGCTTCGTTATATTGTACATTAAACCGCAATATATTTTTTTTTCATGTTTTCTTCACAGAACGTACGAGTCCTGCATTAAATTATCTTCTATAATAGTTTATTACATTGCATTGCATCGCTTTATGTCTTCTGAATTTATATTACACTGAGGTATTTTATCCTTAACGCTTCTATTTTTATCTATTTTTCCTTGTTTTATTATTTATTACATTTAGTATGTTTTGCGATTTCTTCATTGGTCCCGTTTACGCTTGAAATCAAAAGAATTCCAGGTGCATATTTTTTTAGTAAGGTAGTGCTTCATGATCTAAAATGACCATTATATAAAGCAATGTGATATGACCTACGAATAATTCGAAAGATATTATTCTAATATTTCTTGTGCGTAGTACTTTCGTATATATTTCAGATTGTTCTTATAGAGAGTACACACTATGAATTACTCTTTTTATAATGTTATATAAATCATAAATTAGCTAATAGGCATTGTTAGAATTTTATAATTGGCTGCTTTTAATTCCGTAGGAATTTTCGGGCCAGTCATGCGTTTGGTATGGTGAGAAGTCATGCAAATCCGACGCGTAAAATTATCCACGAAGCATTTTAAACTGCTGTTAAGAGGAATGCGTTTTAGCAGCAGAGGAAATCGTAGAATCCTTGGTCATTATTTGTATATACAGCTACTGAGTTTAAGCAAGTGATTATTAGTAAGGCTAGGCCTAAGCGACATTATATATATATATATATATATATATATATATATATATACGCGCGCACACACATTAACATACACATATAGAGAAAGGGATAGATTAGTCGTTAAATACGAACACAGACACTCATCTATTATTATTTTTATATATCTGAAATATCTACTTCGTTTTCCCCAGTTTATAACAAATCACGAATAGTTACTGGGATCGTTTTATTGCAT
>NC_069001.1:28394879-28395410 GCF_001194135.2 Octopus bimaculoides | reverse complement strand
GTACAACAGTTAACGTGGATGCAGAAGGTACAGAGTCAACGCCACACGAACCTTTGTCCAAGACCACCACAGATGATGGATCAGGGATGGCCACCGCTAACACCAGGAACCCCTGCACAGATATCACACCCATATTCCTACTGAATATCCGGGGCCTATTACGAACAGGCGGCAAAGACAAGTTCCAATACCTGAAAGACCTAGCAATATGCATGGTGCTTACCGAAACGCATCTAACACCTAATATAGCAGATGCGGAGATAAATATACCAGAGTATGCCGTACTCCGAACAGACAGAAGGGATAGAAGTCATGGGGGAGTTGCAATGTACATCCGAGAAGATGTCACACCCCTACTACTACTATCACACTCAAACTCTGTATGTGATACTTTAATAGTACACATAAAACAAATTGATGTAGTTGTATGCTCAACATACAATTCAGCGGCACTATACAACAAAGATCGCCACAGTCCAACAGATGAACTACAGGGAGCGACTGAAGGCACTAGGTCTCTACTCCCTGGAG
>NC_069001.1:28393445-28394869 GCF_001194135.2 Octopus bimaculoides | reverse complement strand
GCAGCCTCGGTTTCAGAGGACCTCAGCTCTTCAATGCCCTGCCAAAACATTTGAGAGACATGCAAGACATGGATGCGGAGGTCTTCAAGACAAAACTTGACGCTTTCCTCTCCAAGATACCAGACGAACCAATGGCTCGTAATGAGACGCAGTTTAGGGCAGCTGTGTCAAATTCTCTTATACACCAAATGTGCCATCAAAACTCTTGATTGGACCATGTCAGGTGGGGGACAAGAGCCATGCAAGGAACGTGAAAATCACGGTGGTGCACCAGCATGACCGCAGCCACTTGGCTGAAACACATAAATAAATAAATAAATAAATATATCATTATTTATATATATCTAGATTCGTTAAGTACAGAGTTAATATGAATAGCAAAATGTCCTGGTGCCAAATTACAATTCTAATCTCTCCTTTGCAAAGAAAACCCAAATACTCTAGACAAACTGGGCCACACTTGCTTGATCGTTTCAAATACTGAGCAAAATTGCCCTCAGAATTATTCTAACGTTTATAAATGTTGGTGGATACATTAGATTATATACGGTTAGGAGCATATCTACGCCGATAATTAGAAGAAGAAACGGTTGTAAATCATTTCATTTTAGATTTTTCAGGATCAGGAATAACTTTACATACCACTATCAGCACCACCAACAAAAAATATAATTAAGTAAAGAAACGAAAATCGTACAAAATAGTTGAATCCAGGGTTCACTCTTCCTTTTAATACGCCTCTTTATTCCACATCGGAATCGCATCATCCTATTTCCTGTTAGTTACATATTGAATGTAGCTGTTATTTTCTCCTTCAATTATATCTGAGAGCCCATTCATTAGTTTCAACATATTAATATCGTATTCAATATTTACGATACCGTTTTATAAACTATTAAATTTTTCTTGCGTAACTTTCTAAGGCTTTCCTTCCTTGCTTGTTTCTCTTATATAATGGGCTATGAAATGATAAATCTACTTTAGCTTCTAAAATAACGTCAGATTTATTTAATTTTTATCTACTGCATTTTTACTCATAGCATGATCACTCAAATTCGGGAAGCGTCGTGAGAGAACAAACAAAAGATAAAGAAAAGGAAAAAAAAAACAAGAAACAAAGGCATTATAAGCATATTTCATTGAGCATACCTAAATGCTGTTAAATGTTATTTTAATAAGAATCTATTGTAAGATATAATGAACTCAAGTGTATTTATATTGTGGAATTCCCTCGCACACACCTACATGTACACATAGAAAGGATCCATCCATCCATTATCAAATATGTAGTCTTATTAGATCTACACACATATATAAAGAAGTGAATGGAAGTATCAATATAAAAACGTATAGATATGTATATGTGTGTGTGCCCGCGTGTGTCATATATATATATATATATATATATATATATATATATATAT
>NC_069001.1:28390430-28391256 GCF_001194135.2 Octopus bimaculoides | reverse complement strand
TATATATATATATATATATATATATATATATATATATATATATATATGTATGTATGTATATGTATATATTTATACGCACACACAAGTCTAATGTGTCTGTATAGGTAGGCACCTGCATCTTGAAAATGTGAGTTAAACAAAGAATTTTTTGTGGAATGATTCGATATTAAGTTAAAGCCATGCAGAATTGGATTTTGAATTGTACGCTGTACTTCATTACGATGACTTACAATGTAATTCTTTCTTGCTGCACACTGCGCAGTAGAAGCTATGAGATGACAAGAACAGTGGCCGTGCTGCTACTACTACTACTACATTTGCTTCTATACGACTACTACTAAGGCTACTACTAGAATAAGGATAGTAATAATTATGTTGATTGTGATGATGAAGGTAATAGTTATGATGATAATAATAATAATAATAATAATATTATACATATACATGCATATTTACATACACACAGACATACACACAGACATACACACATATATATTTCGATTGTAGAAGGCCTTAGGAGGATGCACAAGCCCTCAGTTCTAAATACACCTCGTCTCAAACTTGTGATAGCTGTTAGTATTCTATTGTATTCTTTAATTTGTTTGTCATTCGACTGCGCCCATGCTGGAGCACCGACTTTAGTCGAGCAAATCGACCCCAAGACTTATTCTTTGTAAGCCTAGTACTTATTCTATCGGCCTCTCTTGCCCAGCTAGTTGACGGGGACGTAAACACACCAACATCGGTTGTCAAGCGATGTTGAGGGTACACACACACAAACATATACATACACACAGGCACATACATATATATATATATATATATA
>NC_069001.1:28387628-28388104 GCF_001194135.2 Octopus bimaculoides | reverse complement strand
TATATATATATATATATATATATATATATGAGAATGCATGTGAATATGAATCAGAAGGGAATTATGGGAAATGGAAAAATAATGTGAATGATTGTTACTGAATTGTCATTCTGAATCTGACCTCCAAAGTTAAGTATTATATAAATATATGTTACTCACAATATTCATTCGTTATCACTGTACAATTAGTCAGGAAAGACTCGTGTGTATGCAAACAGTGAAATTTAAGCATTGAACAATGAATCTGGACTTACCTAAAATGATAAGAAAAGACAAGGAAGAGAAAATTTTAAATATGAATTAATATAAGTAGTCATTACATATACAAATATACAACCATTAAAATAGAAAATCTTCCACGTTCACGCGATATGTAATACATGCATGCATGCATATAATAATTCATACACACACACGTATTTAATTATGCATGTATGTATGTATATATATATATATATATATATATATATATATAT
>NC_069001.1:28386165-28386998 GCF_001194135.2 Octopus bimaculoides | reverse complement strand
AGAGAGAGAGAGAGAGAGAGAGAGAGAGAGAGAAAGAGAAAGAGAGAAAGAGAACTGTTTATAACATTTTTCTAAAATATTTTTTTTTTGCTTTTTGTTTACGTTGTTATCCAAGCGGGCACCAGTTTTGTGCTATTATCGATTGATAATTCTGCTTATCATTCGTGTGCTCATGCACATTTTTTTTTTTTAATGGTCGGTTTGTTTTAAAATTCTAAATAATTTTCACTTCCAGTTGTTCCTATAGAGATTTCATTCTTTTCGATGTACAATAAATAAATAGTAGTTTAATGAAACCCTGGAATACACTTACAATATTCACTTTTTAAACGTTATGCAATAATATTAAGTTCTCTCTCTTAGTGTCTAAATATATATAAATATTTATTTAAAATGCAATATACATTTAAACACATCAGAGATGTCCATAATAGGACATCTCTGATGTGTTTAATTGTACAGCTGAAGATGGCACTGCATTGACGTAATGATTGCATTGTTCAATTAAATGGAGTCGCTTGAAACGGTTGTACTGCAACACTACTTGTTATCCTGTTGGTTATTTTGATTATACATACACACACATATATACATACATATACAGACACACACACACACACACACATATATATATATATATATATATATATATTTGGGTGTGCTTGCGTCTGCTTGTTTATGGATATATATTTTTGTTTGTATATACATATATCTATATATTTATCTATGAACTATATATGTATATGCATATATATGTGTGGATGTATATATATTATACATATATATGTGTGTGTGTGGGGGTGTATGTATATATATTATACATATATATATAT
>NC_069001.1:28384130-28385203 GCF_001194135.2 Octopus bimaculoides | reverse complement strand
ATATATATGGCTGTATTTGAATGCGTTTGTGTATTAAATTATCAGATTGTGTTTCTGCGTGTCTGAATTTATATGTTGTTTGTCTGCATTTTTCGATATCCATTTTTTCCGCGTGTTGGTGGAGGGTGTGTTATTTGCGCGTCCGCCAATGTGTGTGTATGTATAGTAATTACGTCTATTCATAAAGGGTATGTTGCCTCTGTGATTTTATTAAAATCTTCAGATACTTACTGACAGATTTCATAATCTTTAGATCAATGTATGTTCTAAATTTTAGAGCAGATATTACGTAAAATTACTTCAAAACAAACAACAACAAAAATAATATACAGCAAGCACAGATTCACAGAATAACAATATAATATATTACTAAAACAAGAACATAGAGAATAAAAGACAATCACCAAGACACAAGCGTAAATTCTTTGCAAAACAAGATGTAATTAAATTTTGTGTACGTTCGGTAAATTTGCAACCGAATATATTCACATATATATAAATAACATTGTATCATTCCCACGAATATGTTCGTTAAACGTGATTTTTGTTCGCTCATATTTTCGTTTACATCTGTTATTCTTTAAAATTTCAGGCCGAATATTTTTGTTACGTAATGTGTACGTAAATTTAGTAGCTGTAAAAGCGTGCAATTTCATGTATGAATCTTACAATATTCATATTTTAAGTGCTATCTTCGTATCGGTTTCATGCTGCTTTCAGTATTTCATTATATATATTTGTGTATATATACGTATGTGTATAAATGTGTGTGTGTGTGTATGTGTGCGTAAAAAAGGAATGATGAATTTGAGAACGGGAAAATATCGAATGTGCACGAAATACATTATAAGTCAAAGAGTATCAAGAGCAGAAACGTATGGTTGTCACATATTTTGCTAAAGCGTGTGTGGTATTTGCTTCCGGGTCTATTGTCTATCATTTATTCTTGCCTTTCTGCTATTATTTAACATTGCATGTATGCACAAACACGCTCACTTTCTTTCCAACGCGTAAGCCTATCTGTTTCAGCATATATATATATATATATATATATATATATATATATATATATA
>NC_069001.1:28381475-28383360 GCF_001194135.2 Octopus bimaculoides | reverse complement strand
TATATATATATATATATTCTTTCCTTTATAACATTTTTACTCCACGTCTAGTCTCTCTCAAACATAATTCTGAACAAAGATGTTGTGGCAATTTCATTCATTTCTCTCTCATTCTCTTTCACCCTGTCTCTCCCTGCCTCTATGTCTCTCGCCATTTCTGTCTCGTATTCTCAAAGGATTTAATACTGTTAGTTATCACTTCAAAAGATTTGTGTTTAAGATCTAGCGACTCTCGCCAGTCCTTTCTCCGGTGTACTCCCTCAGTCACCCAGTGAGAGTTATGCAGACGGACCGCAACCACCTAGTAAGGCCTCTCATACAAGACAAATAAAAGGACAGAGCTTAGAGTCTAGACAAACATAGACCACCAAATCCCTACCTAGAAGCAAAATAAAGTTACAGACGCATCAATGACAATCCAACACCAACAGGGGAGAGGAAGTCATCCTAGTGTCGAGAGCAGGTGGGGGAGACTCGACGATGACCTATGCTATAAAGAAAGTAAAGGGCTTAAATAAGTCTTTATAGATGCTGTTTTAATATGTTGTTATTCTTATTATTTCAAAGTTCTTTAAACAGCAGTAATTATTCAAATAACATAATATATTGGCAATGAATGTTGTTGCAATCGTCCCTCCTGTTTTTTTTTCTGTTCACATATGTTAATGATTCTACTAGCAATTCTATACTTTTAATGAAGCAGTGTATGCTTCACTGGAAATTTCAAATTAATTGTCCGACCTTATATAATCACTTATTATAATCACTTATCATAATCATATCGGTAAAAGGGGGACCAATTCCCGTAACTATTGTTTATGCCTCCAACTGAATATAGTGTTCATGATGTTTTACTTCTAGATATAAAAGGCGAAAACTTTCGGATAATTGTTGTCCATAGATGCAGGCGGGGCTGAGTGGTTTGGGGTTCAGTCTCCTTGCGTGTCACATTGGGTAAGTGTCTTCTAATATGGGTCCGGGCCGGCCAAAGCCAGTTGAGTGGTTTCGATGATGTTGGTGTTTTAACGTTCCCCTAACTAAGCATTTCTGCAATAGAGACCGATAGAATTAGAGCCACGCTTAAAAAGAATAAGTCCTGGGATCCATTTCTTTGACAAAAAGTCGGTGCTCCAGCAAGGTCACAGTCAAACGACTGAAACAAGTAAAATAATAAAAGAATATCTTTCATGGATTGATCGTATACGTGACATTATAAACATCTACTATTGAAAGTGTTGGATAGTGGTGGCATATAGCCTGCGGTTAGACCGAGATAGAACACCTTTTCGTATTTTAAAGGAACAGCTCATGTAGTAATATCATAACTGGATGATATAAAGCTTTAAAAGGAAGACGTTAATAAAATTGAACAGCACATATCCGCAGCACTTGTAGATCCAATATGTTTGTGACAACTTGCTTGAAATGTACGAACTGAGGAGTGAAAAATAAAAGGTTAAAGAACTAACTTAAAGCATCTGTATAAAACTGGGTGAAACCTGCACTCGATCAGCTGATGTCAGAAGAAATACTGATGCTGAAAAGAAATATTCACTTTGTTTATTCTGATTTTTTCTACCCTAAGCTATGCAACTTCCATATACGTGTCCTACACATTAAAGAACACTTCTTTTCTTTAGTAAAAAGATCATAACAAACCTCTCCTTTGCTAGTAGGCCAGGCATACTCGCCAATCCTGACTTTGGACAACATTTGTAGTGAGAGATGAAGACAGATAACGCAATTAACAAACTCATAGGAGTTTAGTTTGTGTAAGCCATCGTGGGTAAGGCAACACATGGTTTACATCTCACTATGACAGAGTGCTAAAAGAAAATTCTTCACGTTTTTATTTCTATATATATATATATATATATATATATAT
>NC_069001.1:28377520-28380804 GCF_001194135.2 Octopus bimaculoides | reverse complement strand
TGTTTTCTGACTACCTATTGGTTGTTGTTTATTATTTAAAAATTAATCATCACTTTCTTATAACTAAAACTCTTTTGTAATGAAGAGTATTAAATTCTAGTCAACGATTCTGTATGTGAATGATCATTTATATTGCTAGAAAATACAGCTAAATTCTCTGAAATCAAATATACTGTCTTACAAATGAAGGAGGTGATATAAAATTGATTCATAAACACGAAAAAAAAAAGTGTCAGCACTGTTATAGTTGGAAATTTGCATCGGCTTTACCGGAGAACGGCTGACCTGAATCGAAACAACATTAACATCATCCTCAAACAGCAGCAGCAGCAGCAACGACAACAACAACCATAGGAAATTCAAAATAATTATATTTAGAAACCAAACCCAAGTCTTTGACTCGGCTCATTGGACAACAAATTCGGATTTCCTTCATCTTAAATTAACCAACCGCTTTCACAAATTACCTCGGGGTGGCTGCTAAAGACGTCACTGATCTTTTTTCTATAAAACAGAAACTGTACAAACGTGTTGCACTTTGAACGGGAGTAACGCAACAGGATGTAAAATCTGACATATGTTAACGATTTACTGTCTCACCCGTGGTGCTTATCTCAACACGCATGCGTTGCATAGCTGTCAAAAACCAAAAAGAAATTTTTAAAAGCAACCCTAACAAATACGTACAAATGTGTTGACACATATTTTCACCGCCTCATCACCATCGCCAGTATTTCTCATTACCAAAAGTACTTATATTAATGTATGAACTAACTAGTTCTATTCGTACTAATGTATTTCTTTTACTAGGTATGCAATGATAAATCTTTAAATAAAAAACACACTCTCAGCGACTGCTGCTGTTTTTGCTTTTCTGACTGTAACTTCTAAGTCTTAAAACTGCAGGCGATGATCTGAAGAATTTTTTGGTGTTACGTTTAGGAAATTGAGTAACCATACACTGAACCTTTGATTAGTTCATAAGCAATTAGTTTCGCAACCATGCTAAACAAGGTATGAATCAATATTCAAAGCATTTATAATTAAAAAAAAGTAAAAATATAAAGATATCTGGACGACGAAATCAAAATGGCTGAGAGTTACTGCGTCTAAGATATTTTGCAGTATTTGTTCCCTCCCAGATTATTCTCTTAGAGTTCTTTAGCACTCTCAAACTGTCTGTCTCCATCTGTTCATCTTTCTCGTCGTCTCACCATCTCTTTCGTTATCTCTCTTACTATCAGTCTCTATTCATTGTATCCTTCTCTCAACCTCTAGATTTTACCCTCAATGCAAATGATCTGCTTCGATACAAAGCGCCCTGATGTGAATTAGGTAAACGAAAGACATGCACAGAAGACACTCAGCCACTCATACGTTAACTTCATGCATTAACACACAAGTTATGACCAAATAAATGCTTATAGTCTAAATTGTAGGATAATACATTAAAACCAATAGATTTTTAAAATTATAAATATATAAGAGGCGCAGGTATGGGTGTCTGGTAAGAAGGTTGCATCCCGACCACAAGGTACAGGGTCAGTCCCACTGCGTGGCACTTTGGTCACGTGTTTTCTACTATATCCTTGGGCCGATCAACGCCTTTATATATATATATATATATATATTATATATATATATATATATATATATATATTGTGCGTCTAAGTCTGTTTGAATCCTCACCATCGCTTGACAACTGATCTTGTGTGCTTCTGTACCAGTAACATAGCAGTTCGGCAAAATATACCGATAGAATAAGCATTAGGCTTCTGCCCAGCCGCTAGGTTACGAGAACGTAAGTTCACCACCACTGGTTGTGAAGCACCAGGGTCGATATAATTGAATTTAACCCCTTTGTTTATCCTTGTTTGTTCCCTTATGTTTAGCCCCCTATGGGCAATAAAGATATAAATAATACCATATCAACACACATCTAACCATCAAAGATCTTGGATCGATAGATAGATGAATGCGAGTGTATAATCAATGGCTAAAAAGATATTTCTGAAAAAGCAGATTAATTATTAATCCCACGAAATTATGAAAATCACTGCATGTCGAGACCCAAAGCAAAAGGGGAGAACGACAGTCCTACACTTAGTACGATATTTAACTTACGAAGCTCCATTTGAAGATTTTAGTCCTAGTATATGCTTCATCTTTCTTTACAGAGTTCTTAACGTGTGATTTGAGAGAAATTCAGCAATATGAGTAAAATCAGAGAAAACCCTACGAGTTACTCGTTCGATACTCGTTCGATATCATATCTATATCGAGCAGGGCTGCTTACAGAAACGTTGTAGCGCGGAACTGAATTGTCCTATGCTATTTAATCGTATAAATATAAGTCTGCATTCCAAAACCCGATAGCATTCGTTTCGCAATATATACATTTATGCACAGATGAACAATACGAGAAGTAAACTATGGGAGCACTGAATGGATTGCATGTCTCCTCTATACAATAATCGGTTTCCCGGATCTACATACTGGGTATAGAATGCGATAAATTATTGATTTGTTTACTTTTTTTCGTCCCAGTAGAACGGGAGACAATACTTCAAAGTATTAAAATACGTCCCTTGATTTCAATTTCTGTTAAGGTCACTTTGCCTTTCATTAATACTATCGGTTCTAGAAGCATGACTGGAATTATGATCCGCGATATTCAAATCTCCAAAAGTGTGAGTTTGTGTCTATGATTAAAAAAAAAAAAATCAATATTTATTTAAATCTGTTTTTCTTTTATGTTTTGCGTTCAAATCCTGACGAGGTCGATTTTCGCTTTTACAATTTCGGGATCGATAAAATAACTTACTACTCAAAAACTAAAATCTATATGATCAATAGTTCCCTCCCCTATAATGCATGATACAGAGATTAATTTAGAATTCATCATCATCATCGCCATACACCCCCTTATCTTCTCTTCCCATTCCTCATTATAGACATTAATGCTGTTATTATTACTATTATCATCATCATTATTATTATTATTATTATTAGTAGTAGTAGTAGTAGAAGAAGAAGTATGGTAGGATAGAGAAACCAACAGCACAAGGAGGAGGAGGTGAATGAGAGGTCGGTAATGTTGATGAAATAGTCGTTGACAGGAGTAGGTAAAAATAGCTTGAATAGTAATATTAGTAGACATATTGGAATAATGTGCAGCAAAATGATCAGAAACTGCCATATGTTAAGAGAAAAGTAACAGGAGTGGCTTCGCAATACATAATGGGATACCGCTCGGGTAGAAACATGGCGGAGATAGACAAAGA
>NC_069001.1:28369322-28377483 GCF_001194135.2 Octopus bimaculoides | reverse complement strand
TGTGTGTGCGTGTGTGTGTGAGTGTGTGCATATATACATAATATATAGTATGTTTTATATATACATAATATATAGTGTGTGCATATATACATAATATATAGTATATATTTTATATATATATATACATATATATATATATATATATATATAAGTAGTGTTCGTAGCCATTTGAACATGGCTGTCCTTTCAAACGGACTTCACTGCTAGTTTTTTTAATCCCAAGAAGACATCTCCTCTATCTGCTTAACCACACGCACACATACGTACGTACGTACGTACACATATTGAAGAGAATCAGAAAGAGAGAAACCGACGCAAGGAGATTCATATATATAACGTGGAGGGGGTGGCAATGAAATTTAGAGGTAGGAGGAGAGAGTAAAACGATGAAGTTAATAGCGGGAGAATTAGGTAGTAAGGGAGAAACAAATAGAATAATAGCGAATGTCAAATAAGTCTGAAAGTGAAAGTAGAACTGATAGAAAGGGAAACAGAACAACCCAGTCAAAGTAAACTACGTCAGATTTAGCAGCTATCAATGACGACATGCAGTAAGGAAAAGGAAAAGGAAATAGATGAAGATGAGAGGTAGGCAGAAAGACAGAGAATGCGTAGGAATCAAACAGTATGCAGAGAAAGAGGTAAAGAGAGAGAGAAGGAGTGGAGATGAAAAATAGTAGGAGTGCGAGGAGCGATAAAGAGATAACCATACAGAACATTGAGAGATAGGAGCGAGGGTGAGCTAAATGTGTGTGTGTGTGGGTGTTTGTCTGAATGTGTATATAGGGGGAGTGAAAGAGTGGGAGGAGACGGTGAAATGGAGAGATTGTAGAGGAGTGGAAGAGAACATAAGAGGGGCTGTGATAAAGGGATAATGATAGAGAACAGTGAGAGAGAAGATTGAAAAGAGAGGGAAGGAGACAGACATAAATATATATATATATATATATATATGTGTGTGTGTGTGTGCTTGTGTGTATATGTATATATGAATATATATATATATATATATATTGGGAGAATTGAAGGAGAGGGGCAGAAGGAGAAATGAAGAGCAGGAGACAGGAAGAGGTAATGAGAGGGAAAGAGAGAGAGAGAGAGGGAGAGGGCGCATTTCGGTAAGACGCAAATACATGAACTGCAGTAGAAGCAACAACAGGATGTGAAGCAGTAAGCGGTGGAAAGTTTGTGAGATGGGAGGGTGTATCGGAGATGTGGTTAGATAAGAAGAGGGAAAAGGTGTAGGGGTGTGTGTGTGTTTGGTAGGGAGAAGAGCGAGGTGCAACAAGAGAACGCTGCCACACATACACACACAAGTACACACACAAATAGACGCGCACACACGAAGACAGATGCACCAGACACCGATAAGGAATACACATACATTTATCTATAACACGATAGCACACACATCCATGCGTGTGCAATGATGTGCATGTATACACAACGAGGAGGAAAATCAATAAGTTAAAACGATCGAAGTTAAAAATGTGCTGTGAATGTTTTCCCAAAATTCTAAGCAAACTGACATATATACACACCAGCAAGTGAGTATGCGTCCATGTACATACATGTCAGCCACGTGCCATGAGTTTATACTCAGAGTATACGGTGCTAAATTTAGTTTAATCGTTATCTTTTGCTCGTTTCATTTATTAGAATGCGGCCATGCTGGGGCACCACCTTCAACACTTTTTAGTCAACACGATAGTCCGGAGGTCGTAATCTGTTTTTTTTAACATTTGATAGTCGTTATTCAATCTTTATTTTTGATCGAACGGACAAGTTAAAGAGACTTAAATATACCAACGCCCCCTGTCAAGTGGTGGTGGGGACACACACACAGTGACGCATACACACAAGCACACACACACATGCAAAGACTTTCTTACACACACACACACACACACACACACACACATATATATATATATATATACGGCAGGCTTCTTTCAGTTCCACTCTACCAAATACACATGCAAGGGTTTGGTCGGCCCGAGGCTATTGTAGAAGTCAATTACCCAAGGCGCCATGCAGTGGAACCGAACCCGGTACAAGCGAATCGAGCTTCTTCTTACCACAAACACACACACACACACATGAAGGTAGAACATAAATTATAAACAACCTTAATAAGTCTTCGACCCTTATTGAAATTTGGGTATTAACTTAGCTACTTAATACCCAAACAATGAAATTGATAATGATATCTAAAATTCTCCATGTTTTCAGAGGATGTATGGATTGAGCCAACCCGTTACAGCTGTCACATTATTAACATCGTCATCAGTTGTACAGAACTGCTCCATGCGACATGGCATCACCACCTAAGCTATTAAAAAGGCTGCACTGCAAGAAGTATTGTCTTGGAGTATCAAAATTTGGAAGAGAGGTCTGGAACGTATTCATACATTTAAATATAGAAAGCATTACTCTAACATTCAAATAATACACTGCTCCAGCCACGACTAAACAGATCTGATAGTTTTTTTGTTTTTTTTTTTTGTTATGACCAGAGAACAAAAGTATAGTTAACCAGCGAATGTAACTTCCTCGTCTACAGTTGTAGAAAATGATAAAATTTATGATGAAATAATACAAAACGGAGAGCTTTCGTAACACGGCTACAGATTCCCATTTGTACAATTATCATAAGTGCATAACACTGTATTACAATTGATTTACATAAAAGCCTGGAAATGTCAAACTTTCGCAAATAGGACAAAACATTCAAACTCCCATTCTTCAAATCTAATCTATTAGTGGTATAGGGAATATCTGAAAATCATTGCTAGGATTCTCTCCATTAGAGTTTAATAGAATGATCACATACACTGAAAGGCTTGGTTCTGTTTGGCATAGACAGGCATACGTAGAATATACCCACGCAAATACATGTAGTTACGAGATATTTACATCATTTATACGAGTGTAAATATAGCCAAACATAAATGTATGTTAGTATTATCTCAGAGATAAGGCGGGGAAGCAAAATGAATCGTTTGTATACAGGGGGAAATGGTTAGTGACATTTCGTCTGTGTTTACGTTCTGCGTTCAAATTCCGCCGAGGTCGGCTTTGCCTTTCATTCATTCTGAATCAATTAAATAAATACAAATTCAGTACTTAACCACCACCAACAACAACAACAACAAAACAACGTCAGAATTACCCCCACCACAACCAACACCACGTCAAAAATCAGCCACAACAAAACAACAATTTTCATATCGTATTGTGTTGGTGGTAATGATACATGGAGGGAGAATATACCGCAGTTCATTCATTTGTGATCACAGCGGTAGTGAATTTCAAGTTTCAGCCCTCAATTCTGCGACTATGTCTCACAACATCAATATGAATAAATGCGATTTAATCCTAAAAAAAAAAGCAGGCAGTAAGTGAATATAAGTTGCATACATATGCATTTTAAAGTTAACATTTCCATATTTTTTTGCTCAGCAACGAATCACCCCTATAGCATCTTATATATTTACATTTCCTATCCGTAACTCAAGAGAAAAATGGAGAAAGAAAGAAAAACATCCACATCTTAAGATACAATAACTAGTATAGAAAAATATAGCCATGTAACTTCTCAGAAATATCAGAACATTTAAATGTAGTACAGTAAATCTCATTCATGATTTTGTAGTTTAAGATCTTAGCGATCTGAATCTAAAAGTTTCTAATAGTTATACTAATCGAAGCCAATTCATAAACCTTACACCATTAATGGCATTTGAAATGGTTAAGTGGTAACGGAACACTATATTTTTGTAATTTTAATGTCAGTTTCAGAGATGATATCGATCTTTTCAAGATATATTTCTGAATATATGACATATTTCGTAATAATTCTGTATTATGTAACTATCTTAGACTCTATACACTCTCTTAACTGTAGATGCGTCTCGAGTCATGTAATAATATTTCAACCAAGAATACAGATAAATCTTTGCGATGTCGATCTGTATGCTAGATATAGCAATGATATACACCTCCAATAAAATGTCGCTGTTTCCAAAATAGGAAGTAATTGTTAAATTATGCAATCCACTTTGCATATAATTGGATTGTAGTAAAATATAAAGACGGCTTGGGTGTTTTTGTCATAGGTTTTTTAAGTAAGAACTAACCCGGGGCTGAACAACACAACACCGCATCACCACAACTACAAACATCTCTGCAGCAAGAACAAAAAACAATAGCAGAAACGGCAAAGGATACTATATGTCAATGTTAGATCAGCTAGGAAAAAATTATCTAATTCTATTGTAAAATATAAAGGACGTATTAATGTGGTAGCAGATATACAAACGGCATGGTCACGATTGGAAAGCTTCTGATCATAGGTCAGCTCAATCAAGGATCACCAAATTTTGAACAACAGCACCACCAAAAACAAAATCAATATCGGCGAGAATAAGCCAATGGGAGATCTCCTATGAGGTCGAAGGATATACAAGACATAACAGCCAAATCTCTTAGAAGTCACATCGTGCTGTTATAAAATACGAAAATGTAGTCGATTGTATAATTCTTTCTAATTTTTCGCACATACCAGCAGTTTTGATGGGGATAACATCGATCGCTTTTCCCAACTGGTAATTTATTTTATCGATATTGAAAGAGTGAAGAGCTAAGTCTATCATAAGTACATCGGAACTCAAAACGAAGAAATGCTGGAAGAAATACTGCTAAGCATTTTGTCCAACGCACTAACGGTTCTACCAGATTACCACCTATAGTCTATTATATAAGGCGAGCTGGCAGAAGCGTTAGCACGCCGGACGAAATGCTTAGCGCTATTTCGTCTGCTTTTACGTTCTGAGCTGAAATTCCGCCGAGGTCGACTTTGCCTTTCATCCTTTTGGGGTCGATGAAATAAGTACCATTTACGCACTGGGGTAGATGTAATCGACTTAATCCCTTTGTCTATCCTTGTTTGTCCCCTCTATGTTTAGTACCTTGTTGGCAATAAAGAAATAATTATATAATAACAAGCACCATCATCTGCACGAACACACCAACTGCAACAAAAAAAAAAAACAGTAATAATATCTACTGCAGCAACAACAGTTTTGCTGCGGTATTCGATTATCAGTTATTGAATGCAATCAGTCTAGTTTCGTTGTTGCATTTTCTCCCTATCACTGGAAGACAAATTAATGATAGAGGTTCCGCCAATCTTTGAGGAACACAATATGTTATATTTATGTCTTGTTGGTAATAACATAAAATGCGTAGTAACCAACTTGTAACTCCTCTTAAATGAGACATCTGCAGTGAAGAAACTTATGTTAAAACTAATTTCTTAATGGCGGTACACTTAAATCAGTCGCAGAAGTAACAACAATAAGGTAATCCGATCTCCTAGAAATAACAGCCAAATCCTCACCACTTGTTTCCATTACTTTCATAGTTTAGAAACAATACAGACAGAGACACTGCTTATTGTAGTCTTTGATAAAGTGAAAACCCTGCTGATCTCTGCTTTTCAGTTCTCAATTTATCGGTGTAATTCCAGCTTGGATACAGATAATTCTGAAATCTACAATACTGGACAAATAATACTGCCACGTATCCTGATATGCCAAATTTCACAATTTTCTTATACACTACTACCCTTCTCCCAACAAAGTAGGTTGACAAACAGCCCTTTTGAGATCTTCATTGGTGGTAGTTAAGAAACTGGCTTTCAAACTCAGTGACTTCGTGTTTAGACCCACTGCGCAGCATCTTGGACAGGGGTCTCTTAATGAATCCCCGAGATAACCAATATCTTGCTAGTGAAATTCGTCTGTGCGTGTGTGTGTGTGTGTGTGTGTGTGTGTGTGTGTGTATACGCAAGTATGTATTGTATGAATGTATGTATGTATGCATCTAAGTATGTATGTGTGTTTGTGTGTGTGTATATATATATATATGTATGTATCAAAATTCATTTCATGTGCTGCTCACTACGTGTGTGTGTGTATGTATGTATATCTTGTGTGTGTGTCTTTTGTTCTAGTCTCTCACAATCGTTTGACAAGTGTTGGTTCATTTATCCCCTTAAATTAATGACTTCAGGAAAAGAGCAGGCTTTGATAAATAACACAAACAGATATACAGTGGTCGATTTGTTCAACAGAACCACTGAAAGCGATGCTGCCGCATGGTCATACTCTAATGCCTTAAACAAACAAAAGATAAAAAGAAAAAGAAGATACACAGAGAGCAGCACATGAAACGAACTTTGATACAAGTTAATGCGTGCACTTTCCGTTGGGTAATGTAGATTCTAAATATTATTTGAACGGCGTCATATTTTAAATATGCCGCAGAGTGATTAAAGAAGGGGTACAGATATGTAATGGTGTTGGAAAATCGATTAAATCCTCTTTTGGTAATGATGTTATCGATTCTGGTTCTACGTAAGACAAGAAAAGTCTGTCCGGAAGGTATTTGAAGGAAAAAAACAGGGTAGGGTCGATATGGAAAAAAAGAGAAAAAAAAAAGCGAAATAGATATAGAATTTAGTTTAACGTTTTGCCGTTTTTCGTCAACCCTCTACCCTATTAATAATGAAATATGGATGAAAGATAAACAGAAGAGATAGCAAGCAATCTATTGTAGAAAGATTTTTATCATGTTGCCGAAGCTAAAAGATAATTACTTAAAGCCATTTTTTGGACGGACGCTAAGCTTGCAGGGTTTGCGTTTTGTTACTATTATCAATGTACTATTCTGCTGTCCATGTTGTTGTTGTTGTTATTGCTATCGATTTATTGATAATAATATTAACAACAACAAAAACAACAACAGCACGATGATGATGATGATAATAATATTAAGAATAATAATAAGAAGAAGAAGAGGAAGAAGAAGAAGAAGAAGCATTAGAATTATGCTACTACTACTACTACTGCTACTACTGCTACTACTACTACTACTACTACTACAAGTATTATTAATAATAATAATAATAATAATAATAATAATAATAATAATAGTAAGCTTTTTTCCCTTTGCTGTCATCTGTGATAGATTGATTTATCAAACAGGGATTTGGGATTTAAGACTTAGGGTGATGCTTTCTACCAGGCAAGATCAACAAAAAAAAAAAAAAAAAAAAAAAAAAAAAAAAAAAAGACAAAGAACAGTAAAATTGAACTAAAAGATTAAAGAAAAACACAGAATAAACTAATCTATGAAAATCACTCAAGGAGCACTGATATCAAATAATGCTGTCTATTTTCTGATATGTTTGTGCTTGCCTTTATGTTTTTCTATGTTAAAAACGATTCCATGAAATCTGCTTTTATATATCGCTTTGCATCATATTCTAAGGTTTCCTGTCTTTTCTTTTTGTTGTTTTTTTTTCTTTTCAAGGCAAATAAATAATAGACCAATGTTATAGCATTGTCATTAATAGAATAATTATATATATATGTTTATATATACAAATGTCACTGAATGTGACAAGCGTGTTTGCTAGAAGTCAGAGCTAAACCGCTCTAATGCTGTAGTTAATGCACGTGAATTAAAAGATATACACTAACAGGAACCATAATCGTCCGAAAAGCGCCCGCCCCTGTTACTCATGTGCGTTAGATACAGCATTAGAGGTGTTAGCTCTTATTTCTAGCAATATAGGTGTTGTCTAACACCCTAGTCGAATTTAGTGACATTTGTAATTCTCCTTTTTGGTGAAACATTGCAAACTGCTGTTCATATTAATTTTATGTATATGTGTGTGTTGTGCGTGTGTGCGTGTGCGTGTGTGCGTGTGCGTGTGTGTGTGTGTGTGTGTGTGTGTGCGTGCGCATTTTGTGTGTGTGTGTGTATGTATAAATATATGTTTAATGCTGTGAACTGGAAAAACCGTTAACACGCAAGGTTATCCGCTTAATGGCATTTCAACCAAGAACACTTCCTACCAACTTGCACATACATATTGCTTTCGAATCGAAGTTTACTTTGATACTTAACCCAATGATAGTAGGAAGACAAGTAACAAAAGTAACTGTCTTAATAAACAAAAAACGTTTTTATCGAAGATATCTGTGGAAAATATACGTTTGTGCACATGGCTTCATACAATGAGTGTTTGAATTTAGAAAATATTCGTTTTCAGACAAGACTATAACAAATTGCTTTAGTAAACTCTTTGTCA
>NC_069001.1:28366534-28369312 GCF_001194135.2 Octopus bimaculoides | reverse complement strand
GGGGGGGGGGTTCTACAGCTGAATAGGGGAAAGTTCCCATACATGTGTTTCCACAAAATCGGATATTTCAGTATAGCCTCAAAGGAGTAATTCAGGGAAATCTTTCAAAATCTATGGGTCCATTTTGCCTTTATTGCCCGTCATATATACTGTATTTCAAGCCTAACCTGTAAGCGAAATTGTTAGCAGGTTTAATAACGGAAACACCATTCCGTATAGGCCAATTCCACACAAAGGTTTCAATAAATATTATTGATATTGATATCGAACCCAGATTTCTTTACACCTTTGTGGAACGATATTGGCAAGTGATAAGTGAAGTGAACAATAAACACGATATGAGACACATGGTTATGCAATGAGTGAAACGATATTAATAGTAATGTCAATAATACCATGCAGTCTGAAAGGAATTTATAAACTGATCGAAGAGACGTTAAGAATAACAAAACCGTTCTCAGCTCCAAGAATAACTGGAAAATATCACCTCGTTTATAATCTGAGGTGTTGTAGGAAAAAAACCCAAAGGTCCTCTCTCATGTCTAACGAAAGTCTTCGACCTACAGTCCTTGCCCGGTCGTCACCAGATGGTAGGAAGAAGCGGGAGGTTAGGGTGTTTGTTGATAGGTTGACTACCAAGGAAATTGGGAATTTGAATATATCTTAAGAAGCATATGAGGATGCATGATTACTGATCGTAAACACGTATTATATGTCGATAAATGAGCAACACCCTTTGAGATATGGGTCTCTGACCGTTTTCTATGCTGTCCACAGGCCAGTGGGGAATCACCGTCTTTTAGAATAAGTAAAACATAACAAGAACTGCTGAATATTACAAAAGGTTTTAACGGTTTCAAAGAGGACACAGCACATATTGAACGGAATAAGGTAAGAAATGAATTAATTTATATATATATATATATCCGTGTATATATCAATATATATTCAAACACCAACACACACACACAGAGAAAAACACCCCCTCCCCATATATATATATATATATATATATATATATATATATATATATATATATATATATATATATATATATATATATATATATATATATATATATTCAATTCCCGAGCTTTATACTTACATCTGTTTGTTTTCTACAACACCTGTCTCGTTTTCTGGGGTTTTTTTGTAAAGTCTCCCTATATGTATGTATGTGTGTATATCAATACTGTGTCATTCAAGTATTTCTCCTTTAGTCTTCCTTTACTGAGAACTGTGCGTGTGCACCTCACGATTACAAAACTGTTGTGAAAGGGTTTGCACAGTTAAGGAGGACTAGGTTCTAGTAATGGGAACTTATCTTCCTGCTGCTTCTACTATTACTACACTTGATATTAGTTGTAACAGTAGTAGTAGAATAAATAATAAATGCGCCCTTTTTAAAGCCTAGCCAGGCTCATGGGTTCGGTTTTCCGGTTTCTATGGCGTATGTGTTCCCCACCTGGACGGGACGCCAGTCCATCGCAGCGTTACTCATTTTTGCCAGCTGAGTGGACTGGAGCGTTTTGCTCAAGAACAACGCGTCACCCGGTCCAGGAATCGAAACCACAATCTTACGATGATGGTGCTGACACCCTAACCACTAGGCCACGCGCCTCCACAGTAGTAGTAGTAGTAGTAGTAGTGTAAAATGAAGACTTGGAAGAAATTAATAACCATACACTTTATGTATATGGATGCATTTGTTATTAATGAAAACAATAGATGAATTATCTTACGACCAGAAACGTCAAACTTTATTCAAGGTCACAGTATTTGTCTATGCTTGTGCGTGAAGCGACGTACTTGACTCACCTGTATGAATATATCTAAGTTGTAAAAGATTGAATAACGTTTATACAGTACATATGCACGTACTCACCCTGTTTCCCACATTCACATACGTTACATAAATTCTTAGATACGAGGTTACATACAAACGCGTGTACTCTCATACACACAGACACATATATCTATACGTGTACATATGTGCCTATATATATATATATATATATATATATATATATATATATATATATATATATACATACATGGATATAACTTTGCATGTATGTATTAGAGAAGTGATGTAAAGTTTTATGTTTTTCAAGATGCTACTTAACGCGGCGATTAACTTGAACAGATTAAACTAAGGATAAAAAGCTAAGAATACATGTATGTATACAGAAACAACAAGCAAGATAAGTTTGGCTGAAGTTTTATGTTTATTTAGAGTATCAGGTTGTTTTAAAATTAGCGGAACACTTTTTCTCTCCTCATCATTCAAAACACGCCATAAATAATCTACTTGTTTTAATTGTAACATTGATTATCTTTGTTCTTTTCCTTTTCATTCTTTTCTTTTTCTTTTTTTTTTCTGTTAGCACATAATAAATTGATATAGTTGATAGAAAAATAGATTGGCTCCGTGGTAAAGGAGTTTGCTGTGCAAAGAAGCAGTTTGGAGTTCAAATCCAATGCAAGTCACTTAACACAACTATCATCTACGATGGTATGTGGCCCATCAAATCTTTAGAGTGGATTTGGAAGTCTGGAACAGCGTTGATGTATGCTGTATATGTGTCTGGGTATATGACACCAGGATGCATATCTAACAGTGTGCAGTCGATGCATTCGAAACACGCGTAGATCAAGAAAAAACGAGAATGCTGTCAATAACTTTAATAAAATTATAGACGTGGGAAACCTACATTATTAACACACACACACATATATATATATATATATATATATATATATATATATATATATATA
>NC_069001.1:28351224-28366058 GCF_001194135.2 Octopus bimaculoides | reverse complement strand
ATATATATATATATATATATATATATATATATATATATATATATACATAACACATACACACATATATTCATACATGTATACGACGGTTTCTGCCTTCCAAATCCATTCACAAGTCGACCCGAAGCTATTTTAAAAGACACTCTTCTGAGGTGTCACACTCTGGACTTGAACCCGAGACAGATTGGTTAGGAAACCGGCTTCTTACTCTGGCCACACACGCACAGACACACACACGTATATAAATGTTTCTAGATGTGTATATGTTTGTATTTGTAATCCCACCGCTAGCCAAATGTTAGTGTGTTTACGGCCCGTAAGTGAGCACTTCTACAAATGCGGCCGAGATATTAAGTAAATGTCTTTAAAAAAATATGTGTTCAGTTGATTTACTCGGCTAAACGTATTACAAGTATTATTATATTTCTAATACTATAATATTACAAATTATATTATAGTATTATAATATTATATTACTTAAACATACCTGGTTGTCAATGTGTTGAACGAGTAAAAGAATGAATGAATATATATATATATGTGTGTGTTTGTAGATACATACATACATATATATATATATATATATATATACATGCATACAAACATACATACACACATATATGTATATATATACATTTTCTTTCAGTCGAAGAAATGGATCTCAGGACATATTCTTTGTAAGCTTAGTGAGTATTTAGCTATCATTAAACTTCTATTTTAAGTTATGAAATACTTTAAACTTCATTGCAGCCTTGCGATTGTAAGAATCTGGCACTCCGTCGGTTACGTCGACGAGGGATCCAGCAGGTTTGTTTATCGTAAACTCCTACTCACGAACTTAGCACCCAATTGACCGAGCACTCCACAGTCACGCCTATACTTCGTATAGTTCCCAGGGAGAATCATCGTGGCGCAGAATGTAAAAAAGGCTGGCTCTTTGACTTACAGGTACAGCTCAATTTTGCGACTTAAGTTGAAGGTAACAATTGAAAATAAAGATTATAGATTAAAGACAGAACGTGCCGCCGTAAAAGAACTCGCGGCCTTACGACTGTGATGCGAATACTGCTAACCACTGAGCCAGTCACCTTCACACATTGTGATTGTAAACTTTAGGATTCTGAACTATTGCGGATCTTTTTTAAAACGGGGGCCACATTTTTCATTAACGAAACACTTTGAAATGTGGAACACTGGTAAGATGTGTCATATAAAACATCTTTTTCTCTTAGTCTTCTTAAAAAAAAAAAGAAATCCATAAATTATTCCATGTTAAAGTTGTCGTATTTCTGTAATTTCAACCAATCACTGACGTCCATTCAGCCGATATACATTAAGTGCCGACTACATAAACAAACGATTCTGAAACAATTAACCCTAACCCTACTGTTAGGGTTAGGGTTAAAGCAAATTTACAATGAAAAAAGCAAATGAAACGAAGGTATGGAGATTAAATACGCTTTACATCGCTTAATCAGCCAAAGGAGTAAATGTAAACAACTGAATACTTGTCAGTGATTGGTTGAAATTATCGAAATAAGACAATTTTTTACATGAAATAAATTCGAATACAAAGATATTTTTCTGTTCTATAACACAAAATAGATAAGTATACGAAGTTTGAAAGTCTTTCCATACCAAAAACACTACGTAAAACATTAATGAAAAATGTGGACCCCGTTTTAAAAAAAAGATCCACTATTGCTAATACGGATCCGACATTCATTCACCTGCGCATGTACTTACCACAAAAAGCAATTAAATAGGTGGGAAAATAGAAGTGAAAACCTTTCTAAACAATATTTACCGGAGAAACAAAGAATTTGTGATGCTGTAAACATCGAAGCACAGCAGCCTGGCACTAACTGAAACCCTCTACTGTGACACGTGATAAAGAACAATAAACGTCTAATTTATGGCATGAATTTCTACACCCACATTGTGCACCACAATGTTCATTGCTACATCAAGAGCATAGGCTCTGTCTATTTTAAGGAGGCCATAACAAACATTATCACTTCAAACTGAAGTGGAAACTACGAAGATTTAGAAATGATACTTGTCAGATTTAAGTTATCTTCATTGTCAGACAGCTTCAGGGAATTCATAGGAAGTGATAAAAAATAGGAAATGTGTAACACATTACACTAACCATTTGTACTGAATATCTTAAGTCATATAATCAATACATATTAGCTAACACGGCAACCCTTCCATATATATATATATATATATATATATATATATATATATATATATATATATATATATATATACGTATGCAGTACACACACGCACACAACACAAGCACATATAATGAACTTAAGGAAAAGAGAACCCAAAACAATGTCATGATGGTTTCCCTAAACGAACCTCTTTTATTCCATTCCGAATGTAGATATGCAATACGTTCAGTATATGATATTGTAATGTTGCTTATTCACTTCCTCTAACACACTGGCTTCGAACACACTCAAAATATGCAGTAAATCGTCAATGTAGGATAAACTCGTATCACTTCATTTGCGTCACTCTCCTTCGTTATTGGAATACGTAGCTAGACAAGATACTACATGAAATGATTAAGAAGTGTCCGCTCACCTTAGGTTTATCCCTACTCAATAGTCGTTGCTGTTATTATTATTATTATTATTTTTATTATAACAATTATTATTATTGTCATTATTATTGTTGCTATATACACGTGCACATTCGTACACATTTATATATATATATATATGTATACTTATATACAGAAAATATATATATATATATATATGTATGTGTATATATATATATATATATATATATATATATATATATATATATATATACACATGCATTTTATATATATATATATACACACACATTTTATATATATATATATATATATATATATACACACACATACATTTTATATATATATATATGTATATAATCTATCGAATATTGATTATTATATGCTGCCGCTGATTTCCTCCAATTAGAATGTTATGCTTTCTAAAATTTTAAATATTTCATTTTAATACTTTCGCTCATTTGTAAAACCAGTTATGTATGCCGTAGAAGGGAGGTCTATTGGATTGGATTGCCGCAACAGCTATTTCATATAAAACTGTCAAAACAAAATTAAGAAATAAGAACATAAATGTTCCTTTAAAATACGAATTCCACTTAGTCTTTGAAGTACGTCGATATTAATGATTTCCTTCACCCTCTACTTCCTAAATTTTTTTTACCCAATTTTCTTTATTTTCTTTATTATTTTATGTCGATTTATCATTTAAAAAAAAATAAAGAAATAAAACGAGGAACTAGAATAATATTCCAATTTAAAGTCTAAGAAGCAATTTGCAGAATCATTGAAATCTAATATATTGCAATTTATATGTGATTACTTCAAATATTGTTGATTTTAATGGTGTGTGTTATTTGAGTTCGTTCTTTAATTTGCCTTTTTTTTTGTCATTTTGTTTTTATATGTATACTGTTGTTTTATGCTATGCGGAAGCTTGAGTCATTAACCTATATATTGGATCTATCTTCGTTGGCATTTAACCCCGGATCAATGAGATAATACACGGATTATATTTATTAAAGCAGGTAGTCGGACTTAATAAAATCATAACTGTGTTGCTTTGATATTCGAGAATTCAAATTAGGGAGAAAAATGAAACCCAATAAAGTTGTTATCATTGATTATGCTCATTATCAGCACCAAAATGAAAACACTTTCTGTAACGGCGATGATTATATGTGTGAGTGTGTTTGTGTGCGCGTGTGAGTTGGTGCATGTATGTGTCTATTTGTGTGTGCGCAGTATGTGTTGGTGTATGTATGTACGTTTGAGTGGAATTGACAAAGTTGATGGAGGATATTCCATCTGCACTCTGAGTTCAAAACCGACTAGTTCCACGATTTCTTTACCGTTTTCGTGGTTCATAAAAATATCAATCTAGGGCAATGGATGTGCAGAATTATAAGAACGGCCAGTGAGATTCCTTATTGTATCTGTTTCGACATTTCGAATTCTAGGTGATAATACGCACATCTTGCCACATCTTGCCACGTTAGAAACATGAATGGGAGATAGTTTTAACCACGCGTAACTCCTACTCTTGCACAATAATTTGTCTACCTCTGCGCCCTGGAATCTAGCATTCCAGAAGCAGGAATCAGTGAGTAGACATTCGGAAGCAATCTCTGTTATATATGTCAATTATTAGTTGCTAATCGATGTCTCCCCATTTTCCCCCAATATTTGAGGAAAGTGGTACATGTGTACTTTCCACACACATCATTCAATTAAATATTATGATTATCAATATTGTTATGATTATTATAGATATTGCATAGTTGTTATTTTTTTCTTTCATTTCATATTTTCTTTCGTTTTTTTTTTGTTTTTTTTTTGCTTTTCATGCGTGAAAATGCGTCTCAGTAGATATATGATGGCACGTGCAACAATCTTGCTGATCGTAACGAATAAAAATAGAATACGGGAGAGTAAGAGAGATCGAGAGTTAGAAAGAAAAAGAGAAAGAAATATGTACAATAGGAAGGAAGACAGAGACAGTTGAAGAGGAGAGAGTTTAATTGGAATATTATGTTCAGTAGTTCACTAAACGTCAACTATATTAGTCCCAGGAAAACATATATTGCACACTGTGGTTTTGGTTTCCGGATGAAGTCACTCCAACTCTTTTTCGCTTCATTTCACTCAAGATATTAACACCTGTGTTCAAAAGTCATTTCCTAAATTGTCTATTTATATTTACTGTCAACCTGTAATAATCCGCTACTTACTGTTTCTATCTATCTATCTATCTATCTATCTGTCTATCTCTCTATTTATCTACCTATCTATTTATCTATCTACCTATCCATCTATTTATCTACTTATCTATCTATCTATTTATCTATCTATCTATCTATCTATGTATCTACTTATCTATCTATTCATCTGTATATATATATATATATATATATATATATATATATATGAACAAACAAACGAAGGCGCGTGGTTTAGTGGTTGGGGCATTCAACTCACGATTGTAAGGTTGTGAGTTCAATCCCCGACGACGCGTTGTATCCATGAGCCAGACACTATTTCATGTTGCTCCGGTCCACCCAGCTGGCAACAATGAGTTGTACCTGTATTTCAAAGAGCCATCCTTGCCACACTTTGTGCCCCGCTGAATCTCTTTAAGAACTACGTTATGTTTACAAGCATAGTAACGTATTTGACTAAACCCTTCCTATTCCCTCATCACCGCAGCCAATAATAAACATGGTCAAAATTTGTTGCCCCGTGGTTGTTCGACGTTTCGATTTCTCGAGAAAAGACAAGTTCTACCAGCCCAACAAACTATCCAACTATTGGGAACATAGAAGAATTTAATAATTCAGATATAAATGTTATCATTTTCCGTCTCTGTACAAAAACATATTTCTACGAAGTGATTTCAACATATTGTTATTACATTATTTAAATTTGACGGATATGTGTCCTCACTTTGTTGTTAACACATTGTTTCGGCTGATATAACCTCTACCCTTCATCATGTGTCTTGGGGAACATTTCGAACATGGGTTGTCATTCCTAAGGTTGTCATTTCGATGTTGTTATTATTATTATTCAGGTCACTGCTTGGAATCGAACTTGGAATCTAAACTATTACTCCATATCCCCGCGGCCAATTATGAAGTGAATCTTAGGGCTTATAAATCTAATATTTTTCTATTCTTAACAACAAACAAGATAATGACAAATATCCGTCAAATGTAAATAATATAAGTAATGTACATAATTCCTCTAATCTTAAATATAGAACTGCATTATATTATTATTAATTTCATGAAAAAAATACCTTACTACACACCAAGATTCAGTTCAAAAACCGAAACTTTAACAAATTCGAGCGCAAGAATCTTTGTTCCCCAAACTGTTGTTACTCTGTTGTCGTGTCTCAGCTTTTAACAAAGTTGTGAACAACGATCTAAAGTTCTCTACGTTATCATAGAAACTTCACATCATGAAATATCATTTCACCGCCTACATGAAATCACAACGTAGAGTCAGCCTTGAAATAATTCAAGGTTTGTCACTCGTCTTCTAGTTGAAGTCGCCCTTGAACTTAAATATGTTTCTATTTCTGATTACCTCTGCGCTCTGTCAAAGTGAAATATGTCGTTCCCAGAAGTAAGCTCATCATTGTTCTTCAATTAATTCACACGCGAGATGGCCGCCAGAGATCATTAACAACTGTGACCTGCAGTAATTGTCGTGAATATAATACATGCAATTGCATGTCGAGTGTTGCTCATCGTCATCACTTCAGCCCTGCATCAATAGACTTATGATGGAATTTTGTTCTCGCTGTAATTACTAAATCCGTCTCTATATTATTCACGGATAAAGTAGAAGTACATCTACACAGCTCAACATAGTCTTCGTTTGTAAAACTCTAGGCTTATAGTTTCAGAAAGATTTGACTACTACTTTCAGCTCCATATCGTTGCTCGAGGGGCAAGAAATAGCAGATAACTCATCAAATTAGGCAGTGGGGAAACTAAACTAAGTACATATTTGCTAGCAGTTCATACGTGTGTTTTTCTCACTGTTGTTAGTATTATTTCAGCAGCTATAGTAGAGGCGGATTCATTTCTTACCAAAGAATATCCATTCCCTCTTAATGAACTATGTAACTGTGTAAAATGTACAAGATCAATGATTTTCTCTAAGGGAAAATATATACTACAATAAATAAATACATGCAGAAATCCCTGCGAAATGAAACTGTATTCAGAAGCGATAACAACTTTTTTAGACATTTTTAGAATGTTGCTTGTAAAATCAGTAGCAGATAACCTGATTCAGTAGAGAAAGCCATTGATGAGTGGAACGATGTGCGATGGGCGTACATCGAAATATATGTTACAACTCATTAGGGATCATGAATATATTTCCCAAGCTATATTCATTGTACGATGCGCGCTAGCATGAATTGTTTCAGATCACATAGTGCTCTTGATTTATGATAAAATACCCTTTTATAGAACTAATATAAATTCCCTACGTGTGTGGTGAAAACTTGATACCCAGATTTTATATTTTTATATATATATATATATATACATACACATACATACATGTGCTCTGTTTCATATGCAGTCCTTATGGCATTTAGGCGTTCTAGTGATGAGAAATCAGATTTAATTTCGCATATCATATCGAGGAATTACGTTGTGTCATGAACAAATGGTTATGATCTGCTATTGATGTATAGGAGGCCTCTGTGGGTAATTTTAAGGTTATTTAACTTGTATTTTGCAGGAGTTCCAGCTGATAAGCGCATAGAGTTCCTATGCGTTTGTTTTCCAATATCTATCATTGCATTCCATGAAACGAAACTTTGAATGTAACTATGTTATTAAATAGGTCACAGCACATTCAGTTGTTCTTACCCAGAAAGCAACAACACTCGCGCACGCACACATTTATGCACGCACAAACACACATGGATATGTGAGTGTTCATTATATCTACATAACTATATATACGTATATACATAGTACATACAAGTGCATATATAATATATTTTTCAGATTTTCTCTACGAACTAATACATATATATGTATATATATGCATGTATATGTATGTATATATATATAGTGGGGTGGAGAATTCACAAAAAAAGACGAAGACAAGTGGTGTAGACAACAAACAGATGTATTAGTTTAACGCTCAGGAAGTGAAAAAGTATTTAACGATTCGAGCGTACTCTCTTCCACATTAAGAAACAGGGAGAGAAAATAGAGATTGTGTAGTGACTAGCGATCTATCTTGGGGAATGATATATATATATATATATATATATATATTTATATATATATATATATATATATATATACACGCACATATATATAGAGAGAGACATATATATATTTACATACATGCATATATTACATGAATTATGCGAACCATAAGGGAATGATTTTGTCGTAAGATATCAAAGAAATAACAGTACCACTGACTATCTTCAAACAAGTTAACTAAAACTACTTGAAATTCAAAATGGCTGAATTAAAAAGAAAAGAAAAACATTACGGTCGCGATAGCAAGAATTTTGTTTAAAAACATCTCGCGGATAATGGATGAGTTAAGGTTACACTACGATAAAGACATATCTTAGAAATATGAAAGATCTCCCTATAGAATACATAAAATATTCTACTTTCTCTTTTAAAGTCTTGTTAAAATTTTAAGCCTTCACAAAAAAATATTTTCACTTTGTGGAAAGTGTAATTTAATAATACATTAGCTTCGAAGTTGTACGATCATCACCGTCGATCAAAATAATAATAATCATCATCATCATTATGATCATCATCATTATCAAAATTACCACCTTTACCACCAACACCACGCACAGAGCCATCAGCTTCACAACGATCATCATTCACACCATCATCATCATCACTGCTACTTCCAGCACCACGACCACCACTAGTACCGCCAATCCATCATTGGTCTCACTACCATCCTCCTCCTCATCATCATCATCAGTAGTAGCAGCAGCAGTAGGAATGTCAGGATTACACGTCATCATCGTTTTGATCCCCCCCTCCCCGTTGTTTCATCTTCGATGTCTTTGTGTTCATCATCAACACCATTAACAGGTCCATCAGCACAATCAGAAGGCTGAGCAGCATCTCCGCCATTCTTCAAACTCGTCATCATTATCATCCTTCCTGCTCCTCCTCCACCTCCTCATCATCGGCGTCGGCGTCGTCATCATCGTTATTATCATCGTTGTTGTCATAATCATTATCATCATCAGCATCGTCGTCATCATCATCAACGCCATCGTCGTCATCATCACCACCACCACTACCACCACCGCCGCCACCACCGTCATCAACATTACTATATTTTAATGATTACGATATAAGTTGATGGGGAAAAGTCCAAAAATAAAGCCCAAATTTAAAAATAAAAAGAGCAAAACATGTTAAAATCATACATATTTTAGAATAATTTTTCTATTTTATTTGTTTCTCTCCATGTCCGTCTCTATGAAAGGGAAGTCTTTTAAGTCGCAGTTAGTTTCTTTGCCCTCAAACATAATGAAGCTGTTTCATTTAGTTTTTACGGTTCACAGAGTATGAAGTTAAAATGTCATTCATTTTACTATTTACTCTTTCATTTCAGCATCATTTTTTAATATATTCTTAGCTTGGCTTGAGAATTAAATTTGATATATGTACGCAGATTAAAATTTTCTTTTTATGTTTTATTTTTTCTTCTTTTATCTTCAACGTTCAAATCACATTTTGAATCTAACAAAATATTAGAAAACTATAAAGAACAAATATAGTTTCCAGCAATTTCTATATATTCATTACTGCCATTCGCCGTAGCACGTTCTAAATCAAATTAGTAGTGAAGTATATGCCACTTCTTTCTGAAATATTTCTAGTTTTCACAACTAACCATCCTCCATATAAGGAGTGCTTTCGACATATCGAACACGAAAGTTGTATGTACTGAAAAACGGAGACATAAATGTGGTGTTTCGTTTCATAAATGCATGCTGGTGTTGTTGTCTTTGTTGTTCTTATTGCTGTAAGCACTCGAGCTAATCATTCCGGTGATGGCCATTCCGATTTTAGAGTTATCCATGACTACGTTAAGGCGATGACGTGGTAGAGTCTTTAGAACGTCAGACAAAAAAATTCATGAGGGAAAGTCTTCTGGTTTTACGCTTGATTTCAAATCCTGGTGAGGCCAGCTTTGCATTTCATCCCTTCCATATTTGTAATATAAAATGCCATTTAAGTTCCAGAGGTGATGGACCAGACTTCTCTCCTTAAAAACCCTATAATTAGCTGTCAAGTAATCCTGCACAAAATTGACTCAGCGGAACATCCATGTGGTGTGCGTATGAGAGAGAGATAGAGAAAAAGGCAGAGATAGTCAGAAACAGAGAGAGAAAAAAAAGAAAGAAAGGGAGAAATATTCAGATATTGAGATAGATACGAAAACAGACACAAGCAGTGAAAGAAAAACAGAGCGGTGGGAGAAAGAATTAGAGAGAGAAACAGACAACATGTATGAGAGATAGAGAGAGAAAGAAAGGAGAAAGAGAGAGAAAGACAGAGAAAACAGAAGAGAGAGAGAGAGAGTGTGTAAGTAAGACAGACAGATAGACAGGCAGAGAGAGCCCTACACAAGCAGTGACTGAGCTTACAATAATTTTTAGCTAAGATAGCTCCTGCGTCGTGAAAGGAAGGACTTTTCTAAGAGAGATAAAGCATCGCTTTCTCCTGAAATCGTGTACGCTATTGTTCTCAGTAGATTACTCGATCCTCCAGTCTACATAACTTCACCTAACCTCTTTATATTCAGACCTTATCCCTACCGTCTACACTATCCTAACCACCTCCATTTATTTCTTTTAAAAATAGTGTAGCTTTCAATTTTTATTTTTTTTTTTTCCTAGGAGATCGATTAACAACCGAGGTGACCTCATCACAATGTACAACTAAAGAATTATATAAATGGCGCCAAGCGATAATTATTAATGTGGACATAAATATATTTTTCTCAATGTGATTAAAATAAAGCGTCTAGATCTAAATAGAAGTTTATAGGAGTGACTGTCCTTACGTTATTTACATCAAAGCCGATTAATAAACTCATATTGAAAAGCTTTTAAAAATAAATGTTTATGCACTTCAAATAGTGAAATTATAAACATGGATTTATGCATATTAAATTAATTTTGTTTCATAATTTGTTTGCAGTGTCGTAATTAAAATCTCCCAATGTATTATGTTTATTTAATTAAACAATTGCTAATGCGAGATTTGCAATCATTGATTTTAAACATGCACAAACGCAGGCGTGTACAACCACGCGCCTGAATGACTGCACACACAAAGATATACAATTTTATGTGTATATATATGCTTGTGACTGTGGGTACAAGCGTGTTTAAGTGAGTAAGTATAAATATAGGCATGTGTGGCTATATGTGTGTGCGTGTGAATATATGTGTATATGTATGATGTATTGAGCATATGTAATTCATAGCGTTTATTTTCATTCGACTGAACAATTCTGTGAAGTTCACCGGTGTGTACGATTGTCTAACATCTTTATGAAACTCGAACATACGCACAAATGCATACACACACTTATACACATACATACACACACATTATGAAAAAGCCCTCATTCATCACAGCTGATTAATTGGGATCCACAAGATGAAACTAATACTGAAGTAATTACCGGAGGATAATTCAATGGACAATAAATAAAGAGAGAAAGAATAAAACCCCATGAGGGCAGTTGCCCCAGCATTGCAGCGGTCCCAACCCCGCCTCCAATGACTGAAATTAATAAAATAAATATATTAGGTTTGGCTGACGCTGGAGTGACACGAGCGCGTGTTGGGGTTTCACCTTTCAGCATATCAGGTGTGAATTGAAAGACATAAAATTACTGGATAATCACAATATGTTTTAAAATAGAAATGAATTTTTTGATTAGTTGTGAAGTACCTCCTTTGCTAATTAATGCCTGATTTTCTTAATTGTAATTAGTCTCATACGAAAGTGCGGGAAAGTACGAGTTGTTGAGCGATTTGAGATGAATGCGAGGGCGGATGATTGGGAGGTACGAACTGGAGATTGTAAATGGAAAGGGTGTTGCAGAAATTAAGTTCAAATGGTTGTGGGTTGAAGTTTTAGAGCGATGACAATAATTTAAACCTGCATCAAGGAAGGTTTCTGATTTGGTTAATTGCATTGCGAAACGTGATGCGAAATGAACAAAGGCCGAGTTCAATAAGTGAGCTATTAATGAACTGCGTTTATCTACAGATGCACACTTAAATACATACCCACATGCAATGCCTATCTATATATCTATCTATCAATCTGTCTATATCCGTCTCTCACTCCCTCTCTCTCCGCACACAAATATATATATATATATATATATATATATATATATATATATATATATATATATATATATATGAATCTATCTATGTCTCAGTCTGTCTGTCTATCTATCTATCTACCTACCTACCTATACACCTCCCTTTTATAACGGGAATCGGCGAGTTTAACTTCCTCCCTTTTTAGAATTTTCTATCATAGGTGGTCGTTTGGGGAACATCAAAATTAACAAACTACTGAGATTCTTCTGCTTAGATAGATCTTGCATTAGTGAAGTACGACCTCGAGGAAACGGGAGCAATTTCCTAGAAGGTCCTGCCAGTAATTTCACGTAACGCCTTGCTAATTCATAGCAGCTTATCACTGCCTTGTATCAGAAGATAGATAGTGAGACGAGCGATGTATATCATGTAGTTTAATCGGACTTCAAATGAAAGCTATCTATTAAGTACAGAATCCTTTCTGAGAAACATTTTTGCAATATCTAGAATTTGCCAAATGAGCACATGTTGCATTGAGATGTAATGACTTATGAGGTTACACTGTCGACAATATTCGGGTTATTACCAAAATTCTGGTATCCCTTTAATTACAGGCTGATTGCAAGTAAATGATTAAATTATCTCAGTCCGTAGAAACAATTCTGTTCATGTCTTATTTTATCTGATTTTGAAGCGCTTCGCAGTGAGTAGCATATATTTCCTCTGATAATACATATCGCCGTTCTCTTCGTTCACACTAATATCTCATTAGAGAGTATAAAATTAGTTTAATTTATCATATTCCTGTGTTGAATGAAAGTTGCTGTAATAACTGTGGCTAGATGTTGGTCTCCGACTGAACTCTGAGATAAGACTATTGACGATATCTAAGCCACTAGGATTTAGGCTTGCCTTGATCTATGCTATAGAGTTGATGGTACTTGCTCAAAGTTGATAAGTAGATCCTTAATAGAAACCGGAAGTTCCAAATGAGGTTAGCGGTTTAGTTTATTAGGTAAATGGATTGAAGAAACGTAAGCAGTCCTTCGGCAGATTCTACTATGATCTTGTAAATGGTATTCCTTTTTTGCTGTCCCTTGATCACTACTTGCTCACGTTTCATTAAGGTAGTGAAATAAACCTTTAAAATTTTACTTCCTAGCTAGTCAAATCATCTGAGTCAAACATATGACCTTCATTATTTTAAAAATACATACGTAACTGTAGTTGTTAAAATATATATTACAAGTTCTGTTCTATGGGGGATAGCGTTGCTCGAAGATGATAAATAGGAGTTTAACAGAAACTGGAGGCTAATAAGGCTAGCGGTTTGATTTAGTTTGTACAATGAATTGCAGAAACTTAAGTAGTCCTTTGGGACATTCTGCAATGATCTGGTGAGTGGTATTCAATTTTGACCGTCACTTTCTCCATTCTGTGAGGGATAGCGTTTTTCTGAGTTCATACACAGCCTCATCAGTAACTTAGTGTACTGTTGTCATCTTATTTCATCTAATGATTCTGAAATTATATTCATAGGATATGTATATTAAAAGTAATACACTTATTTAATTATGCAATGATTGATATTGCATGAGATTATCGCATCATCATCTCTGTATGAAACGTAAATATCGGTTGGATTTATTATTGACGGGGACAGGAAAACATTTCCTTCAGTTTATTTAACGAAAATGCGATCTAACTCCTTTTTTTCTATGGTATACGTTGGAGAAAATTAGAGCGTTAAATATATTTGATAATTAAACAAGGTAGTGAATGTATCAACTATGGCGCTTCAGGGGAAGCTAGCAATAACATTTGTAATAGATAATATTGCCCCCATATTGTTCCCCACAACACGGAAATGACTTATCAAAAGTTCAAATGGAAGTGAATATACATGCTTGCCAATGTTCACAATAATTTCCCAATTGCTCCCCACAAACATTTATGAAGTCATTCTGAAACTATCGCCATTTATTACGTCAATTAAAGACATGTACATCTCTATATATTTGGGTGTATACATATATATATATATATATATATATATACTACGTGTATACGTTGATATACAATTATTCGCAACATATTCGTCTGTCGGGAAACGTTGCTCAATATTGCAGTTATATATACGGTGACGTGCTGCCAGAATCGGTAGCACGCCGGGGGAAAATGTTTAGCAGTATTCTTTATGTTCTGTGTTAGAATTGTGTCGAATTTGCTTTTCATCTTGTCGAGGTGGCTAAAATAAATACCTGTTGAAAACTGGAATCAATGTAATCGACTAAGCACCTTGCCCGAAATTGCTGGCCTTGTATGAAAACTTGAAACCTACGTTACTTATATATATATATATATGAATATAAGAATCCTGCGACACCGGCAAAATATTCTGCGATCAAACGAATTAATGGGGAATTCAGAACTGGAGAGATACATTCTCTTTAAAATTTATAATTACGTCAAAAACATGACAACAATAATGTGTGGCAAAGTGTGTTTGCATATTTTGTGGTTGTAATGTATATATATTTTTCATTTCTCACACCCTGGCGACAGGGAACTCAATTCAAAATGGGAAGAAAAACGGTGTTAAAACCTACTTAAAACTTCCTTTTCGATAATGGAATATATGTATAAGAAAAAAAAAGATGTACGTAAAATATAAAAATTCCATTTAACATCCTATACACATAAATCAAGGGGAAAAATCCGCTTTTATCTCTATATCTGTGCATATCTTTCCTATCGATGAAATTACATACATGTATATGTATTAGTAAATTCTCCCATATTATATATATATATATATATATATATATATATATATATATATATATATATATATATATATATATATATATATATATATAT
>NC_069001.1:28347645-28350564 GCF_001194135.2 Octopus bimaculoides | reverse complement strand
ATATATATCAACAGTAATATCGGAAGAAAATAAAACACCCTTAGTCTTGTTGTTACCATAGAAATCACAGCATTATGGAACAGTAAATGACAGTCATCCTGATATATGTGCTTGAAATTCCATACATACACACATAGACGGATTCACGTTTATATTCAAACAAATAGCTTTATAAATATGTGTATAATGTGTGTGCGCGGATGTACACATACATACATACATACACGCATATATATGAACTCAGATATACACACAAATATTTGCGCGTGCGTGTGCGTGTGTGTGAGTATATGTGTGTATGATTATATGTGTGTATGATTATATGTGTATCTTTTTGTCAATTCTTCTTCAGAACCACATGGAGAGCTCCTGTCTGTGCATTCGTGTGCAAACAGCGGTATAAAGGGAAGTGTTTTACAATTCGTATATGACATAAGAGATCGTAGTTATTCATTTCTTATTTCTAATGGTATTTCACCATGCCAAACAAGAGCGACGTACTTGTGAGTGTGTTTGTCTACATATATACATGTATGTATATGTATGTATGTAAAAATATATATATATTTGTATATATGTATGTTTATATATATATATGGATGTATATATATATATATATATATATATATATTATATATATATATATATATATATATATACATATATGCATATGTATATACGTATATATATATCGTGCCAATTTGCATAAGTTTATATATGTATATATGTACATATCGGCTGTATTATATAAATAGTTTCAAGTGTTTGTTATATTCTTATATTCTAATTCAATATTGTATTATCATCATAACATTCTGTTATTAATCATACTACTGCTACAATCAAATAATAGTAATAATGATATGAATAACAATAATATTCATAATGATATGAATAACAATACTATTCATAATGATAATAATAATAATGATATAATTATTATTAATAATGTCAACAACAACAACAATAATAATAATAATGATTATTATTATTATAATCGTAACGATGATGATGTCAATGATAACAACAACAATATTAATAATATCAAGAACATTCTCTGTGTATTTTCTATTCGTTACTAATATTATTTGCAGAAATGGCCTTAGGGATTACTACTGTTGTTGTTACTAATATTTTATATTATTTTCCTACTTTACGTTGTTGATGATGTTATTGTAGTTTTTATCGTGATTGTTGTTGGTGTCGGTTTTATTGATAATATTGTTCTTGTTGTTGTGGCAGTGGTGGTGGTGGTGGTTGTTGTTACTGAGTCTTCATAGTCTTGACGTCACTGTTGCTGTTGCTGCTTTAGTTATGGCATTTATTAATATTTTTTACTCTACATCTTATTACAATTGTTTTGTCTTTTTACGCTTTTACCTTATTCTTCTACTTTAATGTTCACTTAAAGTATCGGTTGCATACTTTCACGTTAGACACTTATGACCTAAGTTATATCCATCAAATACTTTCAATTTTCCTATTTTATTTCAGCTGTTCTGCTTCGTTTTTTACCTCTGTTTCCAGATGCAGTTTATTTTCCTACTTCTCTACTTTAAATATCTCACAATTTCCCAATGTATTATTTTTTGCCTTCATTGTTAGATCATATTTTTATATTTATACACTTTGCTATTTTTCCTATTTTGCATGTTCCTTGCATTATATAATGCTCGTTGCATTATTTTGATTTGATTTTTTTTTTTACATATTATATATTATGATTTTTTGTTTATATGAAATTTATGAACAGTTTTCTTCAGTGTCTCGTGTGTTTATGTATTTATTTTTCCATCTCATTCCTTCCATCTTGTTCTTCCCTCCAGATTTCTTTTAAGTACAAGACTAAAAATATTCAGCACAAAAAAAAAAATAAATAAAATGGATAAATAATAAATCTATGAATAAAATAATATATCGAAGCTTATATGGTAAAATATTTAACGGTTTATGTCACGGCACTTGGTTTCTCTCTCTGTCTATCTTTCTGTCTCTCACTCGCACACTTTATATTTGTATTTATATACATATGTGCATATGTGTGTGTGTGTATATATATAGTCTCTCTCTAGATATATATATATACATATATATATGTGTATGTGCGTGTGCGTGTGTATGTATATATATATATATATATATATATATATATAGTCTCTCTCTCTCTCTAGATATATATATATATATATATATATATATATATATATATATATATATATATATATATATATATGCACACATACACAAATATGTATACGTATATATGTACGTTTGTATATTTATACGCATATATATATGTTTGGATATGTATGTATATTGATACACACACAGGTATGTATATATATGTAAGCATATATGTAAGTATGCATATTTAGACAGATAGAATACTACACAAATACACCAGAAGATGTAAAACATGATGAATGACAAATTATCAAGAAGTAACCAAGAGTGTACTCAACACTTAGATTGGAGTTATGCGTTATTTTTGAAAATTATTCGCATGTACTTTTATAGTACGTTTTCGGTGATTATGACACGTGCAAAAATCGTAACAATATATAAAAATATATGCTGTGATTTAAAGTTGTATATTGGCCTCACATCATCCATTACTGAGGACATCCTAAACATACTTATTTCACTGGTCGATGAATCATACGTCCCATGAGGTTTTATTTAGAAAAGTCTTTTCGGCGATCTTTCGATACCAGTACCAAAGAACGGCCTTTTCCGTAAAAAAAAGTTGTCTTCGGCAATCTTTACCAAAGATCGGCCTTTTCCGTTAAAAGTGTTGGCGGGAAAGAAAGAAACGACGTCGTAAATGCGAAAGAGACAGAGAGAGCGCGATTTCTTTTGAAGTTGGGGCTGGTGTGTGTATGTTACAGAGAGCGGGAGAGAGAGAGAGAGAGAGAGAGC
>NC_069001.1:28344649-28347545 GCF_001194135.2 Octopus bimaculoides | reverse complement strand
TATATTTAAAATATGTCAGAAAAATGTTATAAAATTTGTTTGGTATATAAACATGGTATTTGGAGAAATAACCGGTTTCGTGTTGTCTTTTCAAATTTCTCTACTTCATGGTAACATGTCTTCGCTCCCGTTACACACGGCAGCGAAGACATGTTACCATGAAGTAAAGAAATTTGAAAAGACAACGCGAAACCGGTTATTTCTCCAAAATACCATGTTTATATACCAAAAAAATTTATAACATTTTTCTGACATTTTAAATATATACTTTAACCATGTAACAAGCCTTTTGTAGTCTTTTCACTCTTGTGTATCTTTTATACATCGAACCACGTACTTTCACATACCAATTTTCTCACACACACACACACACACACATATATATATATGTATGTATGTATGTATGTATTTATACACACATATATATGATATATTTATAGATACATATGTATGTATAATATATATTTATAAATATATATGTATATAAATATATATAAACTATACTATTTTGAAGATATTGTTATTAATTAACAATTCTCGTATACAGGCTAGAATCGAAGCGCTCAAATTGAGCTAAGTTCCAATTTATAATTCGAATGGGGGCAATACAAGCGGAAAACTAGAGGAACATAACCTAATATCCAGCAGAATATTCAATATATATGCACACTTACTTCGACATTAATAAAGCGACATAAAGCTCGACTTAATAGAAGTATTAATAACATACAAGCATATAGGCATTTATATATTTTTATAAGCCCTCAAATATCTAAAAATATTTTTAAACATTTAGCAATACATAGGCATTTCTAAAAGTATATATGTAAAATAAGTACAAAATATATATGTAATAAGATACAAAAACGTCGATAATAAGACATAGGCATTTTAACAACTATTCAATATTAATTCCCCCGCGCGGGGCAATTAACAACAATTAGCTTTGAAACAAAGCAATAAAACAGTTCTTGAAAATAACAACACAATAACAGTAACTCACGTTTCACGAAGAATGTAACCTTTCTTTAACTCACTTTCCACGAATAAAGGTAAAATCCACACAGAAATAAACAAATAAATCCAAATCACGTTCACATTCGAAAAATCTGTAACATTATCATTATTACCTTTATATAATAGTTATATTATAGGATGATTCCAGTTAAAGGCCTGTGCAAAGTCTCATTCAGACCAGTCCATTATGGTATTTTTCTTCCATTTTTAATCATATTCCTATGCTTATCCAAAACTAGCCATCCCTAGTTCAATTCGTACCAATTACATCCTTGCTAGATAATATAATATCTACTAGTATTTACTTCATTAATTATAGTATAATTTTCAATTATATTTTAAATTCTATATTACAAATTTTAAATTTAAGATTTTAATTATTATTTTTATCCTTATTTCAATTATGTTTTACCTTTTCATTATTGATACTCAAATTCTTATTTGTATTTATATTTTTAAACTTCCTCAAAAACGTCGAGTTGATCTTATGTGTGCAAGCCAGAATTGCATCAGTAAATTTATTCAACATGGCATGATTAAAATTTTTCAAGATGAAGTATGCCTCCCTGACACATAATCTACATTTAGTAGATCCACTTCTAAATGGAGAGGCATGAGCTAAGATGGACCAACACAATATGAACTCTACACTTCTTTCTCTAAGGTCGTTTATAAACGATGTTAAAAAGGTGGATGTCCTATATTTAGGATTTTTAAAGGAGCTACGGTCGCTTCCTTACCTTTGCTTGAAATCCATCGACCTACCGATATATATAAGTGTACATATATATTGAATATTCTGCTGGATAATCGGACATGTTCCATTAGTTTTCCGCTCGTATTGCTTCCACTCAAATTATAAATATATGTATATATATATATATAAAAATATATATATATATGTGTGTGTGTATTCTTCCTCTTCTTCTTAATCCTTTTTGCCCATTGTGGAGCATTCCCAAGTCGTTAATTTCCAAGTCCACCTTCAATGCGCATGTTAAAATACTTCTTCCATGACCATCCAATCCTATTCGAAGTACGTTGAAGAATGCATTGTGCAATATTTCTTTCACGTAGATAAAAGACAAAGATAAATGTTAATGCATGTTTTGCTATTATTTGCAGCATCCAAATCATTCTAGTATAAGAAAACTCCCGTTATGGTTAATTCCATTAATGGTAGAAAAACATCCGATTTCATCAACAGCTATTTATGTGATTGGAAGATATATTTCTTACATCATACACCACAAAATATTGTCTGAAATATTACTGGTACTTACTTTATCCACATTAGGGAGGCAAAATTATATGGAGAGAGGTTTTAAAATGACTTAATCATCAATATTACTTAGCACTTTTCATCAACTAATTTTCCGCCTTATCATTCTCTTGAGTAAGACAAGAACATACTAAGTGTTATCTGAGTGCTACCGCCCGGAGAACAATAATATGATATCAAGACTACTTATTACAATCGTCGTCGGCACTAACTCGTGTACAAGTATTAAGTCTATAGTGAGTGATTCTCTTCATGCAGATGGGTGCGGAGGGTTACAGTGCCTAAGGTAGCCATTCAATGACAGTGTCATTTATTGGAAATGACATTCACAAAACCACTTATTATTTATCTTACCAAAATAAAATAAAAATGAAAGAGAGAGATGTAAATTTTGGAAAAAGAAAGAAACCACGTTCAGAGGGACGAGTGAATAGCAAGAACCACGAGGAGTTTATAGATTCAGATCAGAAAAAAAAAATACTAATTTGTTAAATGGAAAACATAGTTTGAATGCGAATAGTATATTTTTATATGAAGAAAAGGTGTTGGTCCTTTCAAGCAAAATAGATAATGAGCCTAAAATGGAAGACCTGAATT
>NC_069001.1:28342975-28343674 GCF_001194135.2 Octopus bimaculoides | reverse complement strand
TATATATATGTGTGTGTGTGTGTGTGTGTGTGTGTGTGTGTGTGTGTGTGTGCTGTGTGTGTGTGCTTGTGTATGTGTGTGTATACCTTGATGTATTAATGCATTTTATATGTAACTAACAAATGTTAGAATAGATGTAAGAACACATTTACAGTTGTATTAATGGATATCTGCATCGTGTTGTCTGTCTATCAAAGAAAACATGATTTATACATGATGCAGAGTACGAGTGTTAAAACATTGCACATATACAATACATGGTATACATGGTCCGAGACATTCATACACCTTCAAATATCTATAAATACACACATACACAGGCGCAAACATACTCACACGGACATACACACACATCACAGTCACACATACGCACACACACACACATACATACATATATGTATATGTAGATATATGAGTGTATGCAATCACGATTTGTAGGTAAGACATTTGTGTTCGTTGGTTGATCTCAAAACTTCTAAATGTAGTGTATCATTTCCTGGTGTTTGGAATTACAAGTTCCGTGTATTACAAAGAGAATGGCAGAAACACACACACACACACACACACACGTACACATACACACACACAAACGTTCCTACGTGTATGCTTAAATACTTATAATCACACGCGCACACTCATACATAAACATCTCCAAGTACATCAACATCTATCTATCTATCTATCTATCTATCCATGTCT
>NC_069001.1:28338615-28342803 GCF_001194135.2 Octopus bimaculoides | reverse complement strand
ATATATATACATCATGTGATTACGCGAATGCGTAATGGAGGTTTGGCAGCCTACATAAAAGAGAAAGAAAACACAATATAGCAATTAAAGTATTTTAGAAAATCAGAAAGTATCACCGATATTATTGCTTTAATATAAGAATTTGCTCAAAATAGCCTCATTCAGCTTCCAACACCGCCATTAGACGGCTTCGGAATCCGCTGCACACCTTCCTCGCTTTGTCCCTAAGAAGGTCTTCGAACATCTCGTAGATATTGGCCACCAGCTCAGTTTTGTGTTAGAAGCAGCGCTGTTGATGCCTTTGTAAACCGCATTCCACGCATAGTTCGACATGGAATTACAACCGACGTACTTAGAAGGCCAGAACGTTTTGCCGAAATCGTATAAATGCTCAGTTATATACTTCTTTCTTTTTCTGGAGGTCTGCTAGGGAGAAGTATACTGCCACTAGATTCATGGCCTCTACAACAAGTGTGTGACCACTGTATACATATGCTTCGTACAACCGTTTGAAGCAAGTCTAAGGTTGTGTTCAAAGTAGTGTCCATGAACTCCGGCCTGCGGGGGCTCGGAGAACGACTACCGTGTTTCTTCACAGTCGATGTCACATGATATAGTTTTTATATTGTTCACAGAGCAGTGAGCAGTACTCATACTACGAACGTTTTGAAACTCGGCGCGATTTGTCAACATACAGGTAAGTCTTTTTCAGTAATTTGCCGCTTGCAGTTTTCCATGTCAGCTAACTTTCTGTCAAATACAGAATTTAATATCTATGTTTTCCAATGTAGCTCCCACTTCTCCGACGTATGAAGCTGTTTCCAAAACAGGAGATAAAATATCTTCAAACGTAGCCCGACCAAGCTGTAGATCGATAGATAGATAGATATATATTAAACAATTGCAGCGTGGAAGGTGTTTATAAGCCATTTAAGAAACACAGAAAAACCGCTAGATTCACTTCAACATTAAAATTTAATTTGCCACAATTTAAATGTTTTCGTTCCAGCACACGATCTCAGATCAGGTCACTTGCTATGCAAGTACATCTCCGTAATATATATATTAATATATAAGAAATATAAATTGTTAAAGGTTAATGACCTTGGGATTGCACCTGCAAAATAACCTTCTGAGCCGCAACTCCAGATAAGTTTGTTTATGGGAGACCAGCAGTCACTCGTACATAACAGGCTCCCCTCTCGATGTTAGCCAAGAGAAAGGCAAAAGCCGATACAGCCTGGCACCAGTGACGTCGCAACTCATTTCTACAGTTGAGTGAACTGGATCAACGTGAATTAAGTGGCCTGTTATTTTATATAATTTTCATAATTATTTCAAAATGCCGATTGATTCGGAGTTTAAATTGGTTTCAGTGCTGCTCTGAATACGCAGAAATATCAATAATACTTCATATTATGTAAAGCATAGTCACATATGATCTTAGTGACTCATCACGTAATTTGGTTAACACAAAGCCAAAGAGAGTTTCTCGAAATAGCATGTAATCAAGTTGTATTAGACTTCTGTATGTTTTAGATATTGCCATATGAACGCCATAACAATGTCTCTGTTTACACATATTCACACAAATATGCATATATGTAATGATAAATATTTGCGCGTTTGTGTCAGGAATTATATGTGTGTGTGTGTTTAAACACATAATGATAGTTACCAGACGGTATGCCATTCGAGTTTCTACAGTATGCCTCTATAATATTTAAAGTATTACATTCTTTTGTGGATTTGAACGACGTGAAATTGAGCGTTTCGCCCATGGACACAAGCACCACCCAGCTCAGAAATAGAAACCTGAATCTTAAGATCATGAGTTCGACACGCCAATCCCTGGCACACATGCCTCCATAAATAAATACACGCTCACACACAAACATATTTATTATATAGTCACACATAGTTATATATTCATACATAAGCGCATGTGTATATATATATATATATATATATATATATATATATGACTGTATGGGAAGGAACTTGCTTCCCAACCACATGATTCCGGGTTCAATCCCACTGCGTACTATCTTGAGCAGGTGCATTATACTATATCCTCGGGCTGCACAAAGCCTTATGAGTGGATTTGGTAGACGGAGACTGGAACAAGCCCGTCGTGTATATACATATGTATGTATGTATTTCTGTGTATGTGTGTCTGTGTCTGTGTTTGTCCGCAAATCATCGCTTGACAATAGATGCTGCTGTGTTTATGTCCCCGTAGCTTAGCCCTTCGTTAAAGGAGACCGATAGAATAAGTCCAGGGGTAATTTCTTCACCTAATGCCGTTATGAGCATGGCCGTAGTCAAGTGACTGAAACAAGTAAACGAATAAAAGAATAATAGCATACGCACACACACACATATGTATATATGCTTATGTTTGATTACACATGCTTATACGCGCATGGCATGATACTATTTCTAATATTGTAAGTCTTTACCCATTTCTATATGCTTCCATCATATCAGAAAGTGATGTGCCAAAGTTTGAAAACACTTTGAAAATAATATCCAGAGACCATCGAAAAATAAAAAGAACGTTAAGCATAAATCCATAAACGTTTTTATAGATTTACATACAATACATATTCAAATGAGAGAATAGCAATATGAAATGATGTTTTAAACAAACATGAATTCAAATGACTTTTAATAATAGCTATAATGTTACTCAAATAATAAATGATTCAAGAGGTACGTAACAAACAAGATACTACTCCACATTTGTTTTTACCCATAAATAATGAAACTTAGCGATATAAATTAATTCAGTATTTAAATTAGTTATGCTAATTTGAATTATTCAGCGTTAATTATTCAAACTACAGACAAATTTGTCATCGGGATTTGAATTTAATTTAGTACAAGTTTTTCACTGCGACAAATATATATATATTTTTTTTATCCTTTCAGTTTAGTTGTTTATCTGTTCAAAGTATTCGTTGTTTTATATGACCCTTGTAAAATTCGTAATTTCGAAAGTATACATTATGCTCATTATGTTGTTTATTTTGCAGTGGAATTCGGTTTTTATGCCATTTGCAAAATGTGTGCATCGCAGAATTAGATTCGTCTAGCTGTACTTATGGCTCTTTTTGTGACATGTAACACACGTCGAATCACACCCCTGACCGAAGCAGATGTAATTAATTTCTTCTTCCTCATTTTTCTCTTTTTCTTACTCTTCGCACTCCACCTCCTCCTTCTCCTCCTCCGCATGTACCTCCCCTACGCCCCACCCCTCCTTCTCCTCCTCTCCTCCTCCTCCTCATCATCTTCCACACCATCATCATCGTCGTCGACACAAACAAAGACAACAATCAAAATAATAACAATAGCAACACTTTTGATTTTTGCGATAATCAAAATATGCAAGAACAATAGAACATTAATTAAAAGATAAAATTGTTGATGAAGAGTTATAATTTAAATTCGTGTACTATTGAGTCCTTTGTTATGCTTCACTTTGATCCATTACCATTATTGTTTGTCCGATAAATGAAACCTGGATAGATCGCTAATCTCCACTATTTGTTTTTAAGTGATTTACCGCGATCGAGTTACGATTGATATTTTCTTTATTAAACAACTATAAATGAAGGCAGAAGAAAAATGTCTATGCCATTATGCCGAGACATAGACTTCAAATCGTCAATCACCACATACAGTATAATTCACTATAAATACACAGCGTGTTGAATCGAGGAAAACAAGCTAACAGGATTTTTTGTAAACCCGTTATCTCTGAATTGGAATAATTTCTGGATTAATCCAAAGGATTTTCGTTCGTCGGCAGAGAACAAGAGAAGACATAAATGAAATACTTACAAGCTCCCATGGAAAATGAGAAGCAACGTCATGAGTACATTTAAGTAACCCAAATATATCTAAATAGAAATTCCGTAGCAAGCCTCAACACACGAGGATTATTTCTATATGCATAGTATACGACAATCAGTAAGTTGTCATAATTGTACTCAGAGTTTCAAATGACGGAGCAACGAACTTGGATATATTCTCGTTGGCCATTAATAGCCGACGAGAATGCATCGTAGCTCTTCGCTTCGTTATTTGAAACTCTGAGCACTACTATATCAACTTAATGATTGTCCTAAACCACACTCACATACACACACATATATATATATATATATATATATATATATA
>NC_069001.1:28334414-28338102 GCF_001194135.2 Octopus bimaculoides | reverse complement strand
AAATAATATACAGAAAATTAAAGACAAAGAAAAGGAAAAAGAAAACGAAATTAAATTCTGAAAATGAAAATATTAAAATACTAAAAGTTATATAAAGACTAGTCTGATTAGTAAATAACTTGTGGCGATTACATAAAATTTATAAAAGAATATTAAAAAGAAATATATTTTAAACGTTTTCTATTCAATTAGACGACATGATGGTACAGATTAAAGTATTCTTTGAAATGATTTCGCAATTTAAATTCTTCGAAACTGTCTAAGTGATGAAAAATATGGAACTCTTGAAAACTTTTCCATTATGAAAAGGATAAGAATATATTGGTCAACTCTGTAAAATAAAATAAAAATAAAAACATACGCGTAAACAGACTCTATTTATGTCGTCATTTCTTAATTTCATGAAGAAAAAAAAATCAAATCGTGTGAAATTAATTATATGTATGTATAGGAGCCGACGTGGCACTGTGGTAGGAAGTTTACTTCCGAGCCACAATGTTCCAGGTTCGGTGCCTACGCGTGAAGTCTTCAAAAGATATCTTCTATTATAGCCTCGGGCCGACCAAAATCCTCTGAGTGGGTTTTGTCGGTGGAAACTGAAAGAGGCCCATATATATATATGTATATATATATATATATATATATATACTTACTAAGTATAGCCCGCAAGGGAGAAACCGCCTCAAAAAGCTCCCCAAAGGTATTCTATGCAGATTTACATCTGACTCAATCGTAATCAAATCACACAATCTCTATATACATACATATCTGTTTTTCCTGACCCCCTGACTTTCCTGGAAATATCAAACGCATCTGTCTTAAATCATAATCGAACATTTAAAAACTTACATTTCACACATTTTACTCCAGCGTAACTTGTCCGTTGAAAATAAGCTTGTTTATTGCCTGGAATATCTTTGACTATTGGACTAGAGAAACAATATAGATTTAGGTTATACTACACCAATAACGAAAGATTCTTGCTCTGGGCAGAAATTTTAATCTAATTTAACATGGTTGTCCATGGTGATGTTTAACCATATGACAGACCTTATTTCAATGAGAGGGAAGAATGGGTTCACCGAATAGAAATTTTAATCTAATTTCACATGGTTGTCCATCCTGATATTTAATCATATGATAAACCTTATTTCAAGGAAAGAATTTATATATTTTACAAATTTATTGTTTGTATTCAGCATTCTGAAGCATTCTAAGAAACTGTGGTCGTTTTCTTACGCTTTATTTTGTAATGTAACTCAGTGTGTCTCTATGCACGCTTCGGTATTTTTAAGTAGATTAATTGATCTACTTAAACTTGAGTGAGACCTCTGCTTTGTTTTAAGCAAATCTAACGATCTCGTTGTGGATTTTTCATTTGTTTCTTTTAATAATTCTTGTTGCTATTTATTCTCACGTCAGGCGTTTGGCTGAAAAGGCTTATCATTAATAGTTGTCTAGACTTTATGTGTCTTCACTTCTAACGCATTGAGAACTAGGATCCGATGTGTTCGTTCTTTTACATGCTACACTACAATTCATATCAATTGGTTAGGCATATGATCAATGAATTCCAGCCTTGACATTGCTATGTTGTTCCGACATATTACAAAGCCGAATTTGCATAATCCAATATATCATTTCTAAAGAAATTGGCTGCTTCTTTTAGCATGTCATTTGATCAATGGTATTCATACCCTTATCATCATATATGTTTCGCATGTAAAGAAAAGCCAGGTTCACATTATTCGAATCTCATTGTCAAAAAACGGTAGAAAGCATTTTGAGGTCGATTTCCCAGTTATCTTCTTACAGAACGGAAGGGTGACCACACAGAAGCTCTTTCATAGCTTTCGTTAAAGAAATGCAATATTTTTGATGGTGCCAAAAATAAATGAAATAAAAGACGGTGTCAGTGACCTTATCATGTCTTTTGAACATTTAGTTCTGTTCTATGGCTTTTATTCTGCTTTGATGTAATGGTATGATATTTTCGCTATTGAAGTTGGCGTAGCAATGCGTCCGTTCCATCGTGAAGCTTACGATATTTTCTAGTATTGCGTATGTGTGTTTATGTTTATATGTTTCCTCTCTTGTTTATTGTACTTTAAATAATTATTCATGTATATCTTAGTAAGACTTATAAATGTGAGAAACGTGATATGTTTACAAACCTGTGAAACAGGCAACTGTTTCTTAACTTGTTTCAAAGACATATATGCGCATATATGTATCTACCTATGTCTTTATACTTATACAGATATACGCACTATAATATGCATATATGTATATATGCACACATACGCACTAACATACATATATGTTTGTGTGTGTGTGTGTATGCATATAACTATACATATGTATGAATATACGATGTCAATTTATATATATATATACATATATATATATATATATATATATATATATGCGTGTGTATGTGTGCGTTTGTCGGTGTGTCTGTGTGTACGTATACTAGCGTCTGTTTTATTAGAAGCTATATAACATAAATATTATTTAACATTAACTTCCAACAATATATTTTGGCTGAGTAATATTTATTAATTTTCTCTAAGGAAACGTTGATAGAAGTTCGATGGTTCGGTTTGGTGGAGACGTCTAGTTAGACGAAACAAAATTATTTGCGTAAAATTTGCCTGTTTATATATACGGGTATATTTGTACGTACGTGTAAATCTAAAAGCACGCGTGTATTTATGTATGAAATATGTATATGGTAAGGTGTAAGGAAAGGATATTTTCAATCAATCTCTGACACTCAGTTCAGGGCTATTAAAGCTGTCGGATTCCAAACCAATAAAAGAACTTATTAAGGTGTAAAAAAATACCGGTTTCACAACGGTAAAACAACTTTGTGGGTTTAGCGAACGGTAAAATATTACACTTGTCCAAATAAGTCAAAGGAATACATTAACACATCTTTATATATATATATATATATATATATATATATATATATATACACACATACCTATAGACATACACATACATATATACATACATGCGACTATTTATTCACATTTGCCCATCGCTGTGGATATGGGTTCGTGAATCTTGTGATGAAAAATCATTCATACTTGTACATTTCACAAAGATTCAGTTACCGTACAGAATAGAAGCGATGAAATAATTACTTGTCTTTGAAATAGCAATAACATTTAACAGCAGGACTTTTAAGTTACTTCAGTGGTGCACTCTGATCTTCGACAATAACAAGCCGATTCTGCTGAGATGCATGACAATTTGGAACCAGCACCATTTGAAGCAGCAGCAATGACACTAGTAATAGTAGTAGCGGCAGCAGCAACAGTAGTAGTAGTAGTAGTAGTAGTAAATGTTACGCAGTACAACAATGAGGGTATTAGGGACGCGCTGTTATGTAAACCGACGACGTTGCTGAAGTTAAAGCTGGCGACGTTGATTAAAGATGAGGACAACGAAGACGGCGACGATGACGTCATCGACGACTACGACGAGGATGATGTCATCGACTACGACCACGGAGATGACGGTGTCGCTAATGGTAATAATGATGATGCTTACGATGTTACTGATGCCGAAGAAGACAGCAATGGAGTTGCCCATGATGCTGAAGATAGGGTCCATACTCATATATACATATATACCTATGTGTTTGTACTTGCTTGTACACAAACGCATATATGTATGT
>NC_069001.1:28331522-28333809 GCF_001194135.2 Octopus bimaculoides | reverse complement strand
AAGTAAATAAAGGCATGCATGTATATACATTTATATTTATATATAACTTATACATTTATATATATTTGAATGTATGTATGTATGTATGTATATATATATATATATATATATATATATATATATATATATATATATATTTCCTTAGTTTTAACCTTCTTGCATCTGAGCAATGCTTTGTCTGTCAAATGTATTTTTGGGAACAGATATTCCTACGTGCTCAGTGAAAATGTATGCTCTTTGCATTCAATATAATAATGCTAAACAAAGTTATAGATCCCCTAGTGATAGTCTGATAACTTCACGTCACTTCAAAATCCAGTCCAGTACAAATCCACGAGCGAAACGTATTCAGAACCACAGAATTACTCCCAATGGAGAAAATGTTTTATCGCTCGGGATTGAACGTACACATTTTCACAACCAAAATAGTTGGGATTTAAGTCGCACACAAAAAATCTACTCGACATGTCACCTTGGTGATACTGCCAAATTATAGTCCTACGATTCATACAAAATACCTTTTAAGATAAAAAAATTAAAAAAAAAAAAAACACGACTTCAGTAATACGTTAATTTAAAGAGTAGAAAAATCATAAAATCATGATTAAATTTTATTATGATGTTTAGTGAGCGCAGGGAATAGTAACTCCCCACTATGACACACAGGCTTTCAAAGATAAGTGAAGGATGATTACTCGTCAATATACTCTGATTCATCTGATCATTCACGCCAACAAAATACGCACCAATTTAAAATACGAAGTGGTTTACGATACCCAGAATGCATTAGCCAAGAACTACTGCATTGTACTTCAATTCTTGACTGTATGTGTGTGTGTGTGTGTGTGTGTGCGTGTGCATACATATATATTTCATATACGTGTATATGTGCGTGTATGTGAATAGTATATGTATATATATATATATATATATATATATATATATATATATATATATATATATATATATATATACACACACACAGGGCGTGAGAAACGGATAAACAAAGAATAGATTTTCTAGATAAATCTATAATTAGGCCGTATCAATCATCGCAATAATTTCTACTTCATATAATTGGCACTGCAGTAATTTATTAGACCATTTGACATTTAACAGGAATTATGAAATCAAATTCTTTAAAGAATTTATTTCCAAAACGAAATTTCAATTCTTCTTCTAGTACTGCTTTTAGTTTAAATTCTGGCAGTCACCAAGAAACAATAGCTTTATTAATCATTTCATCTATGAATAATAATCACATCCATAAATATTTACTACGTCGATAAATATTCAAAATATCCATAAACATTTCATTTTAATAGACTTTAGAAATTGTGAGCTTTTAAACAATTTCACAGAAATATCACAGAAACACAAACACATACAAACACGCACACATACAAACACACACACACACACATACGAATAATGATAGATAAATAAATACAAAACGTTAAAGCAAAATAGTCGATATATCTTATATGCTTTGTATGTGTGCACGTGTGTATATTCATACATATTTCATTAAGTACATAAAAAAGAAACTGATATATATGTCTGTCTAAACATCTTTCTATCTATATATATATGTCTACGTATCTATCTGTCGATCTATCTATCTATTTATCGATCTATATATATATATATATAATTATGTACAAAAGATTAAATACAAACACTTGTTCGCAAAGACATAGACACAGAATCAGAAACACATTATACACCGACATAATCATTCAGGAAAGAAAAAAAAGTATTAAATAAAAATAACTTTTTTGTTTTGTTTTTTGATTTCAGAAAAAAGAAGAAATTTACTGAGGGAATAAATATTCTAATCAATAATAATCTAAGAGTAACAAGAAAACACGGAACAAATAACAATGAACACAATAATATAGCAACAACAAAAAAAATGACTGAATCTCATGCGACTCAAGTATTACTGTTTAATAGTTATGAGGAAAAAAAAGTAACGAGAAGCGAACTGATTCAATCAAAGTATGAACCAAGATGGCGGTCCTATCGGATGAAAAAGTACTTGTTTAGTGCAATCTCATCGATCCCGATTCAAATGATTTAGAAAGTTATGAACTAAGATAAGAAGCAAAAAATATAGATATATTTAGTGAGTACGTCTGAAGATTATACATACATAAATACATACATATATGCATGTACGCATGTGTGTATGTATATATGTACATATATGCATATATACATGTATGTATATATATATATATATATATATATATATATATATATATATATATATATATATATATAT
>NC_069001.1:28322852-28328773 GCF_001194135.2 Octopus bimaculoides | reverse complement strand
TATATATATATTAAAAATCGAATTCATGACATAAGTAGGAAAACAAAGTATGTATGATTTATATCGCTACAATTCGATCGCTAAACACGCATAAAAAAAAGGAGCCAAATTTGTATGAAACCAAGAGATGTGAGAAACGAACCGATGTAAAATGAAAACCACGAAAAATTACAAGAAAAGAACAACAATATAAACAAACATAGAAGCTAATACAGAAGATACGGAAATACTACTACTACTACTACTACTACTTCTTTAAGTCAGTTTACTGTGGCCATGCTGGAGCAACGCCTTTAATCGATCAAATCCAACCCAACACTTATTCTTTGTAAGCCTAGTACTTAATCTATCGGTCTCTCGAGCCAAACCACTATGTTACGGGGACGTAAACACACCAGCATCGGTTGTCACACACACACACACATATATACATATATATACGACGGGCTTCTTTCAGTTTCCGTCAACCATATCCACTCACAAGGCTTTGGTCGGCCCGAGGCTATAGTAGAAGACAATTGCCCAAGGTGCCACGCAGTGGGACTGAACCCACAACCATGTGGTTGGTAAGAAAGCTACTTACCACACAGCCACTCCTGCGCCTACATATATTAATAATAATAATAATAACAACAACAACAGCTATAATAATAATATCAAGGGAAAGAAAATACAATTGATTGGCCCTGATATATGGGAGGTATGATGGAAGGATCGAAGTTAAAGTACAAGAATGATATTCAAAGAGAACGAGATGCACAAAAGAAGATATTTATTTTGGGAATTGAATAAAAGATATAAGAAACGAAATGTAAAGAATCAGAAAAGCGTGGTTAGGAAGGGGAAAACTTTTTTTTTAAATGTTTGAATCATTGTGAGAAATTAACTGCATGATGGAAAAAAAAATAAATGTATATACATGTGTATAATGCTTCGTATTTGCTGGTTTACAATGATTGGAACGCAAAGTGAACAAAAAATTTGGAATGGAAGTTGATGGAAAGTAAAAAAATGAAAAAAAGAAACGAAACGAAATGAAAAAAGAAATGAAACGAAACGAAAGGAAACTCCACTAGCAGTAATTGAAAACATAACAGATAAAGCTGTACAAAATAGGAATATATACATATATATATATATATATATATATATATATATATATATATATATATGTATGTATGTATGTATGCATATGTATTCATATACATACTTATATGCATATCTATGTCTGTGTGTATATGCGTGTGTGTGTGTGTGTATGGGTGTGTGTGTTTATGTGAATCTATTTAACATTTGCTTCAATATCTATCGAGCTAAAGCCAGGACTGCATGACCAGTTATTGCATTTAATGCTAACTTAAAACTCTGATGATTTAGTTAATAATTGTGGGTTTGCTTCGAATGTCATGATGCATTCAAGTTAATCGATACGGACAAGATCTTAATCGATACTAACAACCACCCTATAAAACGATGAATAGGAGGAATAAGCGGGATAATATTGGAGGATAAATCGTAATATGTTTAGTATATTTCACTGAGGAACTGCCTAGAGTTTCGGCACCAGTGTTCGTGTACATTCTCGTTCTGACTCCATAGCGGCTTATAAGCTATAATCCGCAAAACTACTTAATAAGCAGGCATGAACCTTTTGTAATGTTCTGAGCAATCAATATCCCTTGCATGATGTAAAATATTTAATTACTTTTTATTAAGTCGTTGCTAATGAGTTTCGGATATTCGAAATGTTCGAAATGTTTATTACACGATATTATTGGAAGCCATACTTTTGACCTTTTATAAATTATTCAGAAAAAATTATCATATCTTTACGACTTAAAACAACACGCTTTAACAGGCTTACACATACCACCCACTTTGCATATATTTAGAGACGTCACAGATACGCACACATACATAAACAAGGCGTCTTTTGTTGGAGAGATTGAGAAAGAGAGAGAACGAAGAACGAATCAGAATGAGTTTGTATTATATAAATGCGTGTGTGTAAGTATGTTCGTATGTATACATATATATTTATAACTGTGGAGGCGCAATGGCCCAGTGGTTAGGGCAGCGGACCCGCAGTCATAAAATCGTGGTTTATTGAGGGAAAACACCTAAAGCTCCAGAGGGCTCCGGCAGGGGATGGTGGCGAACCCTGCTGTACTCTTTCACCACAACTTTCTCTCACTCTTACTTCCTGCTTCTGTTGTACCTGCAATTCAAAGGATCAACCTTGTCACACTGTGTCACGCTGAATATCCCCGAGAACTACGTTAAGGCTACACGTGTCTGTGGAGTGCTCAGCCACTTGCACGTTAATTTCACGAGCAGGCTGTTCCGTTGATCGGATCAACTGGAACCCTCGACGTCGTAAGCGACGGAGTGCCAACAACAACAATATTTATAACTATTCTCTGTCTCTCTTTGCCTTTCTCTGTATATATTATATATGTGTATGTATACCTAACTATCTATCTATCTATCTATCTATGCCGACATGCAATGCACATGCCGACATACACACATATACTCACAGACACACATACACACACACACATATATGCACGTGTAACGCTTTCGTAGAACAGGTTCAGCTATCACATGGGAAGATAAATAATTTCTCAAGATCAGCTGCGATAATTTGTTCTAATATGAGTCAGAATATTTAAAACGTCAGTTACATCCTTTTTTATTACCTACGAAGTTATTTAAGAGATAGGTGTCGCAGCTAATAATGTTGTCATTAATATCCATTCTGCTGATAGTTAATGAGCTGGAGGAACATATTAATAGTTCATTACATGCGAACATACAGGTATGTCAAATGCCAAGTAACATAATTCGTTCAATGTTGTGTTTTTCGCTGTGTTCGTTTCAGTTACAGACTTCGACCACACTGCGGTGCCGCCTTGAAGGAAGGTTCAGTCGAACGACACGACCTGTCTGCTTCTTTCTTTGCAGTTTGGTTCGTATTATATTGGTCTCATTTGCCGAACTGCTAATATTGCAGGAACGTAAACACACCGATACCGGTTGTCATTCGGTGGTGAGGGATAAACACTAGCGCAAATACACACATACACATATATAACGACGAGCTGCTGTCAGTTTTCGTCTACCAAATCCAATTACAAGGCTTTTGTAGGCAAGAGACTATCGTAAAAGAAGGATTGAACCCAGAAACACGTGGTTGGGAAGCAAACTTATTACTACACCAAATTATCTACGCCAGTAGTTCATACATCATAATAACCAACTGGGCAAGCCTAATTACAAAAAGGAGATAAAACCCTAAAAATCAAAATTTCTTCAAACTTGAAGGGTCGCGAATGTCCTTTTCGTTCATGCATTGTTAGGCTTCGAGAATCCCTGATACTCGGGAAAATCTTCATTTTTCCAGTGGATCTCACATAATTACCATTTAGGAATAATGATGCAAACCCTAAAGTCGAAAATAGATTTTATAAACAAGAAATTATTTTCTATGATTTGTCATACAGGTATTTTTCTGTTTTATTCAAATACTGTTTAATTAAAATGCTGGTCACCTCTGAGTATTTAACTAAGTTCATTTTTGCATGGTAATTTTTATGTGGCCCATGTGCCAGTTATGCTTTTTGACATATCTATTATCAAACATCTTTTTGTTGGTGATAGGTATTATTGTGGCCATAATTCATCCATGGTGGTTTCATTTTGCAGTGGTTCAGCAGCAATTTCGACGATATCTTATTTTATCTTCTCGTATTTGATTCAGGCATTGGACTGCAACAATGCTCTGACACAGTTTTTAAGAGTCCCTGGATGAATGAATCGAGAGTGGTAATTTATTTTCTTTTTTAAAACCTGGTACCTATTCTATTGGTCTCTTTTGCCGAACTGCTAATTTCTGGGGAATAAAAAGAACCAACGCAATTAATTTCTGAAGTGTTCGAGAAAACAGAGATACAAAGACAAACACGCATGGTTAAAGGCAGACACCCGCACGTAAATACACAAACTCACACGCGCACACACACACGCACACACATGTATATATATTAAATTAGCTCAGATGACATAAGTAATTTCGAAGCGACAGAACGAGACACTTGGCAAAGGAACCGCGTGGTGGGAGTGAGCCAGGAAACACGTAGTTTTAAAACGAGTGTGTTACTCACACAGCCGTGCCTTACTTTCATCTTTCTGTAAACCGAGGTAAGTAATAGTACGAAATTTCTCCGTGAAGCGAATATTATTAAACTCTAATTGACTTCCGTATGTTTGGTATCTTTGAAATGATAGACCACGTGATGCTCGTCAATATCTCTAAAATATATTTACCAATGTTTTGATAGATTTCTGTTTTATTTCCAGATAATACTTCATGTTGTTTAAACTATTTGTGTTTTCGACTCGTCCTACATCGAAAATTAAATGGAGTGGAGGGTTTTGGAAGGATCCATCGACACAGATGTTTTTCATTTGACATGTGAGAGTCGCATACCAGAGAATATCCTGATATATTTTTTTATTTAGTTTTAAGGAATATATTCTCAAGAAAATCGCCCCCTCTTTCTATAAACAGATAGGTCAAGGGCACAAAACATAAATCACTTCAAAGCCAAATAGATTACTCCATCGGTGTGTTTTCTAGCTACAATTCAACCATGTGAATGCATTAAATTAAATCGATATTTAAATTTATCCTGATATTGCATAAATTTCAAAACCCGGTGAAGGTTATCGATGATGATGATTTAAATGAAAGTGATGATAATGAGGTTGATTACATAATAACCATGGCAACAATGATTGTATTGTTGATGACGACGATAATAATGATGGCGATGATGATGATGATTGGCGACGATGATTATCACGTAAGTAGTGAAAACGATGTGGAGGCGCAATGGCCCAGTGGTTAGGGTAGTGGATTCGTGGTCATAGGATCGCAGTTTCGATTCCCAGACCGAGCGTTGTGAGTGTTTATTGAGCGAAAACACCTAAAGCTCCACAAGGCTCCGGCAGGGGATGGTGGCGAACCCTGCTGTACTCTTCCACCACAACTTTCTCTCACTCTTACTTCCTGTTTATGTTGTGCCTGTAATTCAAAGGGTCAGCCTTGTCACTCTCTGTGTCACACTGAATATCCCCGAGAACTACGTTAAGGCTGCACGTGTCTGCGGAGTGCTCAGCCACTTGCACGTTAATTTCACGAGCAGGCTGTTCCGTTGATCGGATCAACTGGAACCCTCGACGTCGTAAGCGACGGAGAGCCAACAACAACAACAAGTGAAAACGATGATGGAAGTGATAATGCTCCTGTGGGTGGCGACAATGACAATGACGAGGATGGCGATGATTATAATCGATCATGCTTATGATGATGATGATGATGGTGGCGGTTATTGACGATGGTGGTGGTTTTGGACGTGGCGTTGGTCGTATCGATAATGATTGTAACACTTATGCTGATAATGTAGTAGTGATGATTATAATTACGATGACGAAGATGGTAGTAACGTCTGTAGTTGATATGTTTATGACGGAGACATTGTGCGACCGTAATGATGAAGGCGTTGATGATAACAGTTATGACAGTTTTGTGATAAACTAGACATTCATAATGTTTTATTGCACTAGTGTATATTATATTGCAACATAGAATACACAATCATGAACGCGTCTGTAATTATGAAGCCTGGAAATAATAATTCTTCCTCTTCTAGAACTTTCTTTCAAAATTCATGTGAAATATATGACAATAATGATCATGACTAGCGCTAACTAATTTAGCTCATAAAACTAAAAGAGTAACACTGACACTGCTGCAATGTAGTCTTCTAACGGCACACGAGCGAATATACACATGAATGTATATATACATCTACTTATATGTACATACCTATATATATATATATATATATATATAT
>NC_069001.1:28317363-28322227 GCF_001194135.2 Octopus bimaculoides | reverse complement strand
TATATATATATATATATATATATATATATATATATATATATATATATATATTTATATATATGTACTTATATGTGTGTGTGTTTGTGTGTGACTGTGTGCATGATTTATTGTGTGTGTATGTATGTGCGTGTTAATGTGTGTGCCTGTTAATGTGTAGTTTATTGTTCAGGCTGTTACCGTATATGTCAAGTAGATTGTGCCTCGCTGCCTCAACTCTTGGGCACGTTCCCTCTTTCATCTCCTCAGGAGAACCAAAGTTTCCTGAGTGGAAGATAGTAACTGAAAGAAGGTCGCCGTATATATATATATTTATATCCGTGTGTGCGTGTGTATGTATGCATTGTCTGTGTCTATGTTTGTCCCTCACCTTCGCTTCACAACTGGTGTTGGTGTATTTACGATGCGTAACTTAGTGGTTCGGCAAGATTGACCTATAGGCTAAACAAAAAAACGAAATAATCACTGGCGTCGAATCGTACGACCTAAATTGTTGAAGTCGTTACCGCAGCATGGCCGTGTTCTAGTCACTGAAACATGGAATGATACCTGTATCTTCTTCATCATTCTTCTTTTTCATGAACCGTTACAAAAGAACTGGATCCGTTTGTCACTTTCACTCACACTTTCCATCTCTTTCTCTCTTTCCATTTGTGTCTTCACCTGTTTAATTTCTACTTTTTTTTTTATTGCTTTTCCCTTCTCAATGTGTATTTAACGAAACGTCATCTCCTAAGGTAAACATTGAAATAGGTTTAGTCTTAAAAATATTCTTGGCTGAAGCTGCTAGAAATAAACAAATAAAGTCCACAACGTCTGTCATCACATACCTTTTCTTTGTGAGTAACATAGGCGACGAGCAATTACCCAAGTCGAGTACAATCACATTTTTTACTCTCAGAATATATATCCGTGTTGTATAGTAAGAAGGATTAATGTAGGATATGTAACAAGGAACGAATTGTGAAGTTACACAATTCTATTTTTTGTCTTACACTTATTGGTCTTCTGTTTCTCCATACGATCTGATGAATTTTTTAATTTTGTTATTTCATTTTCCGTTATATATATTTTTTTTGTAATTTCTGGAAAGGTACGCATTTTGCATCAATATTCAGATTATAAAAGTGTGCACACTTGATGTTTTTAAAGAATTGCGTAATTTTTTGTGATGTTTGAGACCTTATTATTTTAATTTATTATGTAAACACCTGTGAAGGCGCGTGATCTAGTTGTCTAGGTGTAACAGTCACGATTACTAGATCGTGGGCTCTTTTCTCGGAACGGGGCAGGGTACGCTGTGTTCTTGAGCAAAGAATTTTATTTCACTTTACTTCAGCCCTCTTATCTGTAACTGGATAAGACTGCGACGTAGCTGGTTTTCGATCCAGGCGAAAGTTGACCCGCTCGTCTAGCAAGTGGGGTGCCGTCATTCGATAGGTAAAACAATGCAAAGCGCATTGTGACCAGTGATGCATAACATCCCATAGTATAGTCAATACAATGATACCATGGAGTACTTTACGTAAGGGAGGTGATCACTCAGGATATTTTTTTTTCTTTCTATTTTCTCAGGCTCTTTAAATGAGGTTACAGGAAGATAAGATTTTATCCTCAAACCTCAGATCAGATATGAGTCCTTTTAATGGAGTAAACTCTGCCTAATTCACTAGAATTAAGATAAACATGGAATGTTGTTAAGATAAGCATCGAAATTTGTTTATTTATAGAAATTATAATTAAATAAGATAGCTTATTGGTTATTTCCGTAATGTAGGCAGGTTTGCATCTATGCCTCTTGAACACACGGTTATAGGCATATCAGTCAATGTTGCATGCGTTGTAGAACAATGGCTTTCAAACTATAAGTGTAGATCTTATACTTTCCATCAGATCACGTTAAAATGAATGAAGGTATTTATTGTAGCGCATGCTGAGTTTATAGTTATGTACATAACTGTATTATAATTTTTTTGGATGATGACTTTTCTCATATATAGTAATCGGTGATATACTGCAAAAAAGATATTATGTGGTTTATTGTATGATGTATTAATATGTGAGGACTCGTAATACGATTATAAAATAGCTTTATAAAGGCTATTATAAACGCATTTGGATTATTAGATTTCGCGAAAAATTCCGGAATATGATTTCAGGGCTTTGAAATATTAAATGGATATAAAGGATTAAATGGATATAATAGACGTATTTAATGTCTTTTTTTGTGTATGAGTTATAATCATTTCGTTGGTTAAAAATTAAAAAAATAAAAATTAAGGGCATATAACATGTAGATTAAGCGAGAGTCAAACGTCTTTCCAGAACCATTGGTTCATGAGAACTGTTTCATGGCTTCAGTGGCAGACATATGTTCCCAGCTTCGGGACGCGACGCCGGCACATAGAAAGATTACTCACTTTTACCTGCTGAGTGAACTTAAGCAACGCACACTGAAGCGTTTTGCCGCGGAAGACAATGCATCACCCGATTCAGAATTCGAAACCGCAACTTTAAGATCATGAGTACAGCATCCTACACACAAAGATATCTAATATGCAGTGAGGTCTAGTGTAAACTTTCCTTTGATAAAACAGCAGGGAATATGTATGAGCTGAAGTCATATAAGTGACTATTGATATAATGATAGACAGTATTGTCAGCTACCAGAAAGGAGTAATGGTCCCAGTGACATAATAAAGAGAACCAGACAGTGTCATATAAACGTTTAACATTGAAGACAGAAATTGTGTGAGTGACATACGAATAGTGATGTGTTTATACTTTCAAAACAGGTAATGGTATAATCTTCCGGTGCTTCAGGAGACATTTTTCAAAGTGGCTTCGCTTCTTGATAAACTGATCTGACATTCCGTCTGAAGTTGTGTGAAGTGTCTCGAGGATAAGGTTCTTGTCATCTCTACATAATCTGATACATTTATTCTAATTTCAGAATCAACTGCGTATTTCATGAAACTAACAGTTGATGGAGGAATATGAGGCATGTGTGTTTCTGTTTTACAGAACAGAAGTAATTACACATATTTATTTTTTTCCTTTCGTGTTTTTAATATTTTTCAAGAAATACTTATAACTGATAAAAAGAGTTTTTTTTTTCTCTTTTAAAATTTATCTTGTAACATACATATATTTCATGGCGTATAGTTAGGTTCATTGTTTTGCGGTGATTTCTGATTCGTAGATAATAACTTGAGAATTGCATGACTAATTAAGCACCATACATTTCGAATTTCGATTTTTTACTTAAAATCGTGGAATTTAGTTGTTTTGCTTGATAATAAATATTTTTTTATTTTGCTGCTACAGTTGTAACTCATGATAAATTTATTTCTATTGAATAATCTTATGTCGCTACCACTGGTGAAATTTCAGTTACCGAGTTTGTGATATTTTGAAAATAGTAGGTTTAATGTTTACGTAAAATTCAATGCAGCTGTGAATCAAAAGTTTGTAGTTTCTTTTTCACTTTCTGCTAATCTACTTATTTATATAGAATTCATACACTTGTGCGTCTCGAAGTAGATACAGCTGTATATAATACATATACATGTGTGTCTCGAAGTGGACACAACTATATAATAAATCACATAATATATTGGCTTAAAAACACGTGGATGGGAAGAGTTAAAACCTACATCCTTTGGCCGATAACATATATATTAACCATTACACTAAAATAAACTTCGTTCGTTTTTTTCCATCCGACTGTAGAAGACAGAAATCAATTCTGTTTACCTGATACAAACTCAAAAGCTTCAAGAGGAATTGAAATAAATAATTTAATGGTGTAATGTATACAACAACATATAAATGAAATATGTTGCGATGAAAACCACTTGCACGGGAAAACGTCCTATGTTTCACATTTGTGAAGCGCCTATATTTTCATAACTTAAAAGAATATCACGTTCTTCTTTGTTATAATAATGTACCTAATTTGATGGACCAGAGAGGCCAAATTTTATTTCGGTGTAAGACCTCGTTTATCATCGGTACAAATGGAACTCCGTACTATTCGGGTAATCTCCGAATTGACATTATATGGGAGATTATTAAATTGTTGTTGTTGTTGGCACTCCGTCGCTTACGACGTCGAGGGTTCCAGTTGATCCAATCAACGGAACAGCCTGCTCGTGAAATTAACGTGCAAGTGGCTGTGCACTCCACAGACACGTGTACCCTTAACGGGGATATTCAGCGTGACACAGTGTGACAAGGCTGACTCTTTGAATTACAGGCACAACAGAGAACAGCAGGGTTCGCCACCATCCCCTGCCGGAGCCTCGTGAAGCTTTAGGTGTTTTCGCTCAATAAACACTCACAACGCCCGGTCTGGGAAACGAAACCACGATCCTATGACCGCGAGTCCGCTGCCCTAACCACTGGGCCATTGCGCCTCCACTATTAAATTAATATATCTATAACATAGTGATACGTTGACATCGATATTTAAAGTAAGATTAAAATATGTCAAATGATATCCAGGCATTTATATTTTCATGATAAAAACACACACTCACATACAGACACTCACACACACACACACACACACACAGGTTTATGTGTGCGTGAGTGTGCGAAAAGAGAGAGAGCGAGGGATGTATTCAATTATATATTTTATATATATGGGGATATATACGATTGTCCATAGATATCAATTCTCTAAATATGTATGCATTCATAAGGATGAATATTTATATATTGTAAGAAAGGAAACAAGAAATCTACAGCATAACTCATTATATTGTATGTCTAACTTAAAAACAATATACCGTTTGATCATATCGGTGTGTGTGTGTGTGTATATATACATATATATATATATATATATATATATATATATATA
>NC_069001.1:28311286-28317101 GCF_001194135.2 Octopus bimaculoides | reverse complement strand
TATATATATATATATATATATATATATATATATATATATACGCTTAGTTACTCACTTCCTATTTCCATATGGATGATTTCTGATGGTTGCAGATAAAGATATCCGACTTGAAATGAAGCTTAGAGATAACTCGTAGGGAGGCCATAGGTTAACATGTGCTGTCTGAGATATTAGTCAGACTGGGTGAGTGCTACAACTATATTAGCAGATGAAATAATAGACACGATAATATAAATAATATTTGAAAATTATTTAAAAAAAAGAAAGTTAACAATAGTCTCAATTATAATATTGATTCCTTAGATAAATGAAGTGATAGAAACAATCATAAATTGAAGATAGAAGGTAACATTTAGACAATATATTCGTTCACTTCCAATGTATTTTTTAAACTCAATTATGTTTCTCTGTTAGGCTTCATTGTATCATATTCCACACGTATATGCACATAATATAACATATCCGTTCGCATGTGGTTCCGCACATACCACTTATATATACATACATGCACACACACATATATATATATATGTATGTATGCGTGTGAATGTTTGTGTCTTTGCATATGTATACGCACACACATATATAAAGAAACACGTGCAATTATAGAATGCGTGGAAGTACGCCATGTTAAACGCCCACTCGCTTTAACAACTTTCATAAATGAAATTCAGATGGCGTCATTCAATTTTACATGATATAATGGTATTTATACAATCTCATTCGTAAATATTTTTATCTTATATTAATAGTATGTTGGTGATTGATATGGTCTTACATAGACAGCGAATGTAAACAGACAATACACGTGACAACCCCCGCTTACAATTTTATTTCAGATATCCAGTATCTAGTGGAGAATAATGGCTCTATACGTAAAAACAAAAAAAAACAAAAAAATTCGTATAGAATAGCATCACAAATTTATTTTTGAAAATCATTAAGAAGCTACTTTAAGATCTTAAGAGATTTCTGACTGATATACGATAGCCTGAAATTCTAACACTATACAAACATTTCAGTCATATTGATATCACTAAGTCCAATTTTTTGGTCAGTCCATGTTCGAGAATTAGCAAGTAAAATAATAGAGAATAGTAAAATACTGATATTCTTTTTCAAAAATTAAGGCAAAAACAATCATTCAAATGAAAGAAGATTCCGATTTAAAATTAACGCAGCAATAATATTTCAGTTAAATATTTGTTCAATAAATAGCTTCAATAATGAACAAGACTATCAACTCGCCAAGTTTGATTTTATACATTATTTCACATCAATTACCAGTCTTTTATTTCAAAATGCATTAACATTCGAATGCAATCACAATCCCATTAGTGAATCCGATATTAAAATCATTATACATGCAAGAAATGTACCGTCATCAATCAAAAATCAAATGAGAATAACGACAAATGACATCTCTTCTTTTGATGTTTGTATGTGTTGTGGTAGTTCTTGATGTTGTTATCCTAACAGACGCCTAATTTTGTTGTACCATTTGATGAAGGCGAATGGATTCAGCTCAAATGATTTGAAATATTAAATTTGCATCGAGAAAAACAGTTTAGAAGAGTATTTAACAATCCATTGAAAATATGGTTCCATGTTGATAAAGCTGTTCAATTCTCATGGGTTGAAATGATACGTCAAAATTTTGAATTAACAGAGCTGTATATATTGCGCTTTAATTAAATTTGATTTACAGAGCGATGTTGGTATATACGTAATTTATGATATAAGCAAGAAAATATTAGACTTTGGACAAATTTGGTAAATATAAAAATTTGTAATTTAAGCGGATTGTCAGAGCTACGTTAATCAATAATCATTGTCCTTAAAACTTATTAAACTCAAGCACTTACATAAAATATAAATTCAGTCATAAGCTGTTTTGAACAGCCATAGTCTATTATGATGGATGTCTCCAAACCACCACATTCTCATTATCAGTCGCCTCTCATGAAAATCTGTTACGTTATATATATATATACATACTGCTGGTGTAGTGAATGGAGAAAGCTTGGTTTGCAATGTTTGCAGTCGCGTATGCTTGTCAAGAGTAGGGCTCATAAGCCACCAACGTAGCCGCAAATGCAAAATATAAGATAGCCCTAGCGCGTACGTACACTGTCCTTGAAGGTCAGTAATGGTCTTCGTCGGTTACTTCTCCGTGTTTTTCTCCTTGTCTACGTATTCTTTCTGTTGAAGAGCGTAGCTCGAAACGTCAAAGACTTTCCGTATTCCCGAGCGTCATACTAATACATCCTTTTGTTATTTACACCACCTGTCCTCGTCTGTTGTTGTTTTTTCGTATATTCTCCCATATATATATATATATATATATATATATATATATATATATAATAGTGTACATTTAATCACAAGAGAAACTACATTTAACAGGTAGTTTTACACGCTAGAAGAAGCAGTCAAAACGACCAAAACCGCATTTAAGAGCACTTTCGAATGAAAAAAAAAACTTTTACCTTGTTATTTTTTTACGGTTATATTTTACGTATAGGCACTGCCATGCAAATATATGAACCGCTTTAAAGTTACAACCAAATAATCAACTTCACCTTTTTTTTATTACTATTTATAAGCATCTTTGAGCAAGGTTTGATAGATTTCCCTATCACCGTTTAAAAGAAACTTTTTGCACGAATACATTTATTTTCAGCAGATAAATTTTAAACGATCCACCATAAATTAGTTATCGGCTCATTGGATGCAGTGTATTATTATATATGAGTTCTATACACATATATTATCGAAGTTATGTCATGATAACGGCTTACCGTTAAAATCAATACATTACAATATTAATTTACATTTCACGAATACGTAATATCTATATATTTATCTGCTTGCTCCTTTGCACTTTATACTTTAGTTAGTTAGAGAGATGGAACGAGTGATTATATATATATATATATATATATATATATATATATATATATATATATATATATATATATATATACATATATATATATATACGTTCATGGTAGAATCAGAAAGGAAGTCGTTACTACAGTATTATATGTTATGAAAAACGAATAGAAAGGTATTACCGATAATGTTTAAATTTAACAATTAGATGTTTATAAATCATTGTGTTTAGGATTTTACTTGCATAAATTTCTGTGTGTTTCTGAGAGAGTAGACGAGAGAGAGAGTAAGACAGAGAGGGAGAGAGAGTATGTATGTATATATAATTCTCACCAAGTATTTCATATTATTTGATATATACTCGCATGTATAGTAGAGTGGCCCTTTATGTTTCCAAAGGCATATATATATATATGTGTGTGTGTGTGTGTGTGTGTGTTTGCATAAACCGAACATTATATAATTCCATTCGAAAATACAAGAACAGGTGTTTCGCAGTGCGTTTATATTGCCATGGTTCTGCTGTAGCTTCGAACAATTATATTCTGATTGTGTTAATTTTCGTTTGTAGAAAACCTGTGTAAACGTTCACACTTTACAAAGTACGAATCGTAGAAAGAACCGTAACAGAAAGCAAACACAAACAAATGTTAACAATAAAGAAAAAAAAATAAGATTGTTATAATTAATGATTGTAGTAATTTGTGTTAATATACCGGAAAGTAAAGGAATGACCAGATGTAAGGTAGAATTAACACAAAGTAATTATAATTCAACTTGACTTGAGTTACGATTTATAATTGAATCACAAATTTTACGAATAACTATCTTTGCTGTGTGTTGGTTTGTTTATTTATTCCGTACAACATGAAGGATTGATGTAATAACACGCTGTTTTACAATTCTGCTAAAATGGTTAACTCACATTTATTAATTCGTGTTAAAAATTAACAATTAATTTTGAAGGCGGCAACCTGGTAGAATAAGTTATTGCACAAGAAGATGACGCTTAGAGGTACTTCGTCGTTTTTTTTTTCGTTCTGAGTTCGAATACTGCTGAGGTCAAGTTTGTATTTTATACTTTCGGTATTGATAAAATAACTACCAGTTGACGACTGTGGTCCATGTAATCGACCTACACCTTTCCTGCAATTGCTGGCCTCGTGCATACATTTGAAACCAATATTAATAATTAATTTAACATTGGACTTGTAAAAATCACAGATGACGACTTTGAATGAAATGCCTCAATCCCAATAATTGTGTTTAGCAATAGAAATGAACCCAATTTTTGGTCAAAGTACGTCCTCAAATCTCGACATTTCCTCCCCATTAAATCTGGCCCTAAAGTTTCCAGAAAAAAATTGTATTCACGCATGTGAGATTCAGAGAAATGTGTTGATCAGAGCTGGTATAGGTTTCTTAAAAATACGTTTCCTTGAACAAAGTGGTTTCTTCAGCTAAATAACAGTAGCAAGAATGGACTTCGCTGTTGTGATGCGTTAATAAGGTCCAATAAGCTGAAGTGTAATATTTATGCTCTTCAGTGGCAGAGCTTGGAGTAATAGCAGAAAAAAGCCACGAATGTGCATATGTTAAGCATATATGACACCGATGCATCAACGGTCACAAAATAACAATAGACTTCACACACACACGCAAATATACCTACGCGCGCGCACCAAACACATAACATGCGAATTCACAGAAAAATATAGGCTTGTCTTTGAAACACATATTCTTTTTTTCTTGAACTAATCATGTGGCTCAACCAGACAGTCTTATTATTACGCAGGAAAATAAGGTTGATTCATTAAACGGACGCAAACTGTGTGTATGTTTCAGTGTGTGTATGTGTGAGTGTTTTATATATATATATATATATATATGTATATTTATATATATGTAATATATATATATATATAATTGCATTCACTCGCCTGAAAGAAATAGAACTATACAGATTGATGGAAACAAAGGCCAGAAACAAATATATGATATCAATGACAAAAGGCAATTGTGTAAGAAATTATTGATGTACATAAGTATCAGCACTGTCCTCCGAGACCCTAACCAAGGAGCGCCAACGCCAACAAACAATAGCCCAAGCTTATACTCATAATAGATATGGTAGACACAAATTAATAGACACATTTCAGTATATCAGTATGTATATATATATATATATATATATATATATACATTTATAAATATATGTATGTATGTATATATATATATATATATATATATATATATATATATATATATAATATGTATATGTATATATACGTGTGTGTGTGTGTGCGTGTGCGTGTGCGTGTGCGTGTGCGTGTTCATCTGCGACTGTGAGTGAGCGTTTGGTCGATTGTGTAAATGTGTATATGGTATAAAAGTTTGTCGCTGGTGAAAAGTGGCTTTTGTGAAGTGGCTCACCAATCGAAATATAACAGATAAGACATACAAATAATGCTGTCCATTGATATCTTGAAAGTATGGGCTTGCAGAAAAGCAAAGTGGTGCAAATAAGACAGAGAGTAAAATGAAATAAAGGAGACTAGAAGAAGATAACATGATATTAATAGATAAATAGGTATCAATATTGTGCAATGTAAGTAGCAAAGGGGGTTAGATGAAGTGAAGTTTGTACTGAAAACGTGGTAAGACGAATGTCGAATTTTACAAAATAACTCGAACTTTGAGAAGGCAAAATATAATATAAAAGGATAAATATGAATGATAAGGGCCTATTGATTATCGTTATAATATCCTGAGGACAATAAAGAGAACACTGACTTCACTTAGCAGATACACAAACGCAAGCAAGAAAAAGAAAACACAAAAAACAAAGCGTATACACGTATATAGAATAACAACCAAGTGATCGCACGCAGCCATATATATATATATATATATATATATA
>NC_069001.1:28309996-28310888 GCF_001194135.2 Octopus bimaculoides | reverse complement strand
TATATATATATATATATATATATATATATATATATATATATATATATATGCATATGTAAAGTAACTAAGCACGTGTGTATATTACACACTCTCGTGGTCGTTCGTTTTTGTGTATATATACATGAGATATATGCTTCTGTGATTGCGTGTATGTATCAATATACTTGCGTATGTAATTATGTTGTAAGGAAATGCAAGAGAATGATATATTGTTCTGTAACCGAGTGTGAAAGTGTTCTTCACGCACGGACACAGACACTTGCATGCACACGCGAACATACATATTTATTTATGATCGTATATATATATGCTTACATAGAACGATAGAATGTGAGCGTTAGTGTCAGTGAGAGAGGCGGCGTTGTTTATCTAATCACTTGAACACAATAGGCGGATCTAGATGCTGTCGTGAGTTGTTTGGAAATCAGTGTAGTAAATGTCAAGTGATCAAGACGCAAACGTTAACTGACAAACTGGGAAGTTACTAGAGCAAAATAAGATGAAGCGTAAGAGAGTGCAAGAGACACAATGCAATATCTATATATATATATTGTGAAGGCGCATGACTCAGTGGTTAGAGCGTAGAGCTTACGATCATGAGGTTGTGAGTTTGAATCCCGGACCGGGCTGCGTGTCGTGTTGTTGAGCAAGACTCTTTATTTCACGTTGCTCCAATTCACTCAGCTGTAGAAATGAGTTGCGACGTCACAGGTGCCAAACTGTATCGGCCTTTGCCTTTCCTTTGGATTATACTGGTGGCGTGGAGAAGGGAGGCCGGTATGCATGGGCGGTATCATAAATAAATAATGCTAGTCTTCCATAAACAAACTTGCCCGGAATTGAGCCTCGGAGGGTAACTTTCTAGGTGCAAGCCCCTGGTTAGTCATATATA
>NC_069001.1:28306565-28309841 GCF_001194135.2 Octopus bimaculoides | reverse complement strand
ATATATATATATATATATATATATATAATAAATCCAAACAAAGGAGAACAAAGAAGAAAAAACAATAACGTGAGGACGTATCATCAGATGGTCAGGAAAGGAAGGAAAGAGGATTTAACGTTTCGAGCCTTCCTCTTCTTCAAATTTTGCCATAATGTCAGCATTTTTGGTAGAGGGCTTATTTTGATTAAATCAATTCCAGTGTTCAACTGTTACTTGTTTTATCGACTCCGAGAGGGCGAAAGCAAAGCCGACCTCATCGTAATTTGAACTTAGAACGTGCAGATGGGCCAGATAACGCTAAACAATTTGCTCAGCGAACTAACAATTTTGACAGCTAGCCGCCTTTCACCACCCTAACATTGAAATTAAACGAACATATTGCAAGTCACTCAAATACATGAAGAATTCAAATGGTTGCCAATCATACAAACATCGTTTGTCGTTGGATAATAGACAGAAGGAATATAGGGTACCATAATATTGATCGTGTTCACAACAAGTGCGATTAAGGACGAAGATAATTCCAGAATAAATACATGCTGGTGCTATTGGCTCAGTTACAATGCAGTTAATTAATTACACATAAACCTGTGAACAAAAGTTGGATTGTTAACGACGAAACGAATATAAACCAATCAATAGTTTTGCTAATTGTTTTATATAAAATTTGTTTGCAGTGCATGTATCAGTGATTCTATTTCGTTCTGAACAAGAACAAGTGTTACAGCGTAAAGACATAAGTGAGTTGGTATAATGCAGTATAGCACACGTTCGAAGTCGATTGACACCAGGAGGATGAAAGTGTTAAATATATTCCTTCGTAGAAGTTGAGCACAGAGCACACTGCGTCTAGCGTTGCAATCTTCCCGCTTCTCTTTCCAACACCTCACTTTGTATGGTATTCTTATATGTTGTTAATTAATGTATAACTTGTTTCTTAATCCGGTTCAATAACTAAATACATCATTTTAAATTGTGAAATTAACAGCTGAATGGTGAAAAGAAAGAGTCTGAATTGAAAGTCTTTCACAATGAGTAAAATAATGGCAAGAATAACGTAGATGTATAACCTATTGTTGTTGTTGTTGGCACTCCGTCGCTTACGAAGACGAGGGTACCAGTAGATCCGATCAAGCCTGCTCGTGAAATTAACTTTCAATTGGCTGAGCAGTCCACAGACACGTGTACCCTTAACTTAGTTCTCGGGGAGATTCAGCGTGACACAGTGTGACAAGGCTGACCCTTTGAATTACAGGTACAACAGAAACAGGAAGTAAGAGTGAAAGAAGGTTGTGATGAAAGAGTACAGAAGGGTTAGCCACCATCCCTTGCTGGTGCCATGTGGAGCTTTAGGTGTTTTCGCTCAATAAACTCTCACAACGCCCAGGTCTGGGAATCGAAACCGCGATCCTATGACCGCGACTATAGTATAGATACAATTAATACATTATTTTATTTGGGACAGCTATTGGTCACTCGTTACACTTACACAAATTTCAAAATTGTCAGTATTTTGATTTAGTCAAATTAATTAAAATGTAAATTATGATTTAAGCACCTCACATTGGCTAAAAAACGAAAAATACATTTGGCAAGAAAACATTTCAGATGATTTTGTCACCTATTCTCTCGTTCAATACACTATAATTATACGACATCGAGCTAGCCCGCTGTCGTCGTAAAAAAAATTGTTTCGTGTAGTTCATTACATTTTGAGTTCAAATGCCACTGAGTTAACATTTGCTTACCATCATTTACGGGTCGATAAAACAAGTGCAAATTAAGTACGGAGGTCACTTTAATCTTCTTGCTCTTCTCAAAACTGCTGCCTTTGTTCAAAATATTAGGAAGAATTGTTTAATAAATGTATAGCTTAACGCCTCTAAGAAAAATCGATATAACCAAATGCCTGGCCGTTTTTTACAAAGAATTTGTTTCAATTTTGTGTGGTGCTTTCTACTCTATAGTTCATTGCATCCTGTGATATTAGTTTTTAGCACAGGTAAAACATCAACGGAACGCTGATAGGTAAATACTGAGGTTCCAACCGTACAATCAATCGTTGTATCACCTTTTCTTTTATCCTCTTATCCGGTAGAACAGTATTTTGCCCATAATATTTGTTTCACTGCATGACCACCGCGATTGACTGGAAGGGAAAATCGGAAGCTATTTTCGAAATGGAGACCTGGCCAGAAGCATAAGAAGACGCTGAACTTCATGATATCTCCCACGGACAAGATGCTGAAATTAATCCTGGCCATGGGGTTAGTCTGTCTACCAGACAATAACTCAACATACACAAGAGCTGGAATAAATACCTGAATGGTTCTCTTCCGAAGCCCTAGAAATGCTGACAACCCATGAACCTGAACAAGAACATTATTTCATCGAAACTGGAAGAATGCACAGGAAAAATGACTTCGTCACGATTTCAGCTCTGAACACAGAAAACCAGAACAAAGAGGGTAAGATTATTTTACGCTCTAACAACTTTACCAATGCGTCGACAATTCTCTTATGTTTGTAAAAAGTCAGAGCTGTCAAGTAGATAGGTTTTAGCATGAAGTGTTGTATTATAATCGTTAATAGCCACATTTAGTTTTATCTACGAAGTGTCAGGCTGTCACTTTTCATTCACCTTACAAGGTCGCATTCTTCTACTACCCATAATATATATATATATATATTCTCTCACCTCGACATGACTCGTTATCCAGCATCTACATGTTGACTTAGCTACTGACTGTCGACAGCACTTGATTCGGTTAATAACGTTTACTTATTCAATAGAAGATCAAAATATCATTGATAACTTTTGGCATCCATATGTGACACGCGCAAATAAATATTCTCGAAGCCATTGTTTCCTACCAGCGTCGGTAGTTCACTTTCATGCCACGCATATTCTGACAAGTTACCACCAGAAAAAAAAAAAAAAGCAAGAGATATAAAGGGGGAAAAAATAACTAAAATGCAAAAACTATTCTGACATCTTTGTATATTGTTTTCGGTCTGGTATATTTATTTTTCTTATCCTAAAAGACACAAAAAATAAGCTTATAAGATTTCATCACAATAAAAATACACAGATACAACAAAGCCAATATATTTTATATTTAAATACACACGTATGTGCCTACGTACCAGCATACATTCACAGATGCATACATACAAATATACATACATAGAAACTGATGTGTGTATATATATATATATATACATACATAGAAACTGATGTGTGTATATATATATATATATACATACATAGAA
>NC_069001.1:28299327-28304327 GCF_001194135.2 Octopus bimaculoides | reverse complement strand
CTTGCTTAGAGAAATATTTATTCCAATTTTGTTTTGAATGTTTTGTGCCTGGCGTTGTTTTAAAGTTTCCTGGTGTCACACTATTTTATTTATTTATTTTTCTGTACTAGTCCATTATTTTATATATTCTTCTCAATTTACGTGAATGTTTCACCTTCTTAAGGAAGTTTTAATGAGTGTTGTGATGTCTGTAATGTGGCTGATGCTGAGAATGACTGGCGAAAGGATTCGAAGTGTTAATAGTAATTCCAGAGTATAGAACGAGTCAATAATAACTACTTTAGACAGATAAGTGACAATTTCACGCCTCTGCCTCTTGGGAAGAAAACAAGAATTGCTAAATTTGACGGATCACTATTTAAATGCCAGAAATATGTCAAGCACTTGTAGAAAATTCATTCCAGTACCTCATTCCAAAGCTAAAACGACAAGTATTACAGCAAGAAAAAACTACCTACCACAACGCTAATAGTCGAAGAGCTGAGGCAGATTCTTTCAGATGTCAAGATTAGTTAATTGAGGAGAAAATAATACGTTTTCTTGCTTTATTTTTTCACTTCACAGAAATATTTTATTTATGATGCACTGACTTAGTGTAAGGAAAACGAAACTTAACGACTGGGAACGAAAGGTAACGAAAAAAAAAAAACAACGAAAGGCAATAAGCTTTAAAGGCTTTAGAAAAAGGCATAAAAACGTAAAAGGAAACAGAAATGTAGAAAAAGAATAATATATATAAATATATATATATATATGTGTGTGTGTGTGTGTGTAGTACATTGTGTGTATATATATATATATATATATATATATATATATTACATTCACATAAATGTGTGTGTGTGTATGTCTGATTACGATAATAAAGATGAGTTGTCTTTACATTGACGACTGCAACTGCTAAAATGTCTGACAGTCTGACATCCAAACGTCTAAAACTATATATATTTTTTCACTTTATCGTTTCGTGTTGTGCATTATATCAGTTAAGATGTATGCACTAACATTTCTTCAAAGACAGGGAATGTATCCTACCTCAGTAGGAAAGAAATGAATATATAATATATCATCTATTCTACTCTAGGCACAAGGCCTTAAATTTTTGTGAGGTAGGTGGCCCAGTCGATTACATCGATCTCAGTACTCAACTGACACTTCATTTATTGACCCCGAAAGGTTGAAATGCAAAGTCGACCTCGGCGGAATTTGAACGCAGAACGTAAAGAAAGACGAAATACCGCTAAGCAATTCGCCCTGGGTTCTAATGTTTCTGCCACCTCACCGCTGTGAATATATAATATATATTTTCTACTTTAGGCACAAGGACCGGAATGTTGGGGGAGGAGGCTAGTCGATTACGTCGACACCAGTACGCAACTGGTACTTAATTTATCGCCCCCCCCCCCCAAAGGATAAAAGGCAAACTTAACCTCGGCGGAATTTGAACTCAGAACGTAGCGGCAGACGAAATACCTATTGCTTTACTGCCCACAAGGGGCTACACACAGAGGGGACAAACAAGGACAGACAAAGGGATTAAGTCGATTATATCGACCCCAGTACGTAACTGGTACTTATTTTATCGACCCCGAAAGGATGAAAGGCAAAGTCGACCTCGACGGAATTTGAACTCAAAACGTAAAGACAGACAACATACCGCTAAGCATTTCGCCCGGCGTGCTAACGTTTCTGCCAGCTCGCCACCTTGAATATATAATATATAATCGGAGAGAAAGATTTAATGAAAACTTTTGAATGCTAATTTGAAGACCTGATATCAAACTACGCTGGGAACAAGGGTTTCTTTTGTCCTCTTATTATTTTACTTGTCTCATATGTTTGACTGCACCACGTTGTTGCACCGCCTTAAAGGGCTTTAAGCAGAAACAATTGAGCCCTGCTAAGTTACGAGGGACATAAACACACCAGCATCGGTTGTCAAGCCATAGCGGAGAGACAAAAACAGATACTCACAAATGCACACATATATTTTTGTGCGTGTGTGTGCTTCTTTCAGTTTCCTTCTAAATTCATTCATAAGACTTTAGTTGGCCCGAGGCTACAGTAGAAAGCACTTTTCACCAGTGCTACACAGTAGGACTGAACCGGGAACCATGTGGTTGGGAACCAAGCTTATTACCACAGAGTCTCGTCTGCCCCTATGAAGGGTGATGATATTTTAAAAAAAGTATCTCGGATTCTTTTCCATAAGATTCAATTGCTGTTGTTTTTTTTTTTTTTTCTTTTATGTTATTATTCTTTAACAACAGGTCCATCATGGCCGAGTAAACCTCCCATGAACGGCTTCTGACAAATGACCGATGCAGCACTTCTTGGACATTGGGCATCTGGAAAATATCTTTAGAAATTCGTGTAAAATACTGGTGGCTTGAATTTAGAAACATCTAAATAAATAGGTGTTAAATTGCTTCAGGTAGAATGTGTATATACATGCAACTATGTGGAGAACACAGAATGCAGCGGCTGTTACCAACTGAATTATCGATTTTGAAAAAGTGTATGTGAAACCAAATAATGAAGAGAGACCTCTATTTCAAAACGCTTCAATCGTCCGCAAATATTTACGGTAAGTTCTTTCTCACGCCTTTCTCAAGCATTTCTCAAGCCTTCCTCAGGCATAACGCGCGCACACTCGCTCTCACATGCACACACATATCTATAGTGAAAAAGTTTCATAATGTTTTCCACGTCGTGAAATGGAGTGAGAAATATAAAAGGGAAAATGCATAGAAATTTTATGTTGGAGAAAAAGTCTGCGTGCTTGTGTGCGTGCGTGCGTGCATGTGTGCATGTGTGTGTGTGTGTCTATGTGTAATATAAATTATTTATATAGCCGAACGGATTAGCTTGTTGTAATCATGACAGGGATGCTTCCGATAATGTTACAAGTTCATGCTGTCATAACCAGTTTTTATTCCATGTTCGTAGGAGGAAGGATATTTTGTGAATTAAATAGATGACAAAGGGACGGAAAATTATGCAAAGAATTTCATTAGCCTACAGCTTCCTTGAAGCTTCGTTTTCGAAGCTCCGAGAAGGATACATGGTAGTACACAAGCACTCATTTCTGAGTGCACTATATCTTACAGGGGCAACCGCTGTAATCTAATGAATTTCAATCTACAATATTCCGTTCCTTTGTCACTGATGCAGTTTCATATTACGCACTGTATTCTGAATCTTTGTACGTCTATTTATTAGTACCGCCATGACTAAGCGATATATATATATATATATATATATATATATATATATATATATATATATATATATATATATATATATGCGTTGATTTCGCTGTATTGAAGTACCTACCTATAAAGCTGATTTTGCTCCTGAAATGATGTAATTCTTGAAGTAGATTCACATTTATGTCAGGCATCGTAGTGACTGTATCAATTTACGCCTTTTTCAACAGAAACAACCAGTCCTCTTTGAACAAGTGAACAAATCTCTTGAAGCGAATCTTGGTGTCCCTGTCAAGGGAAACCAAACTACATGTGTGTGTGTATGTATGTGCGTGTGTTCTTATATCACCGTGAACATGCGTGTTCGTGCGAACTATGTGTGTCGTAAGCATAGAATTCTGTTTTTCGGACAACCATCGTTGTTCATCTCCAGCTTTCATGTAACATTATATTACATAACACTTAACAGTATACTGACCGTTGTCGCTATTGTTAAACGCATTACGCAAACATGGCGAATATCTTCAATGGCATATACCTGAAACCTCAAATAACGTTATCAAAATACTTGCTAAACACAGCGCATACATTCGCCATTAGAATGAATTGAGTTTTAGCTGGCTGAATTATTTCTGTTGATGGTGTCGGAATTCAGATAGAATAATAATGGTTTTCAAAAGATCACAACACACAAAAAAATCATTGAATTTAACATCCAATAGATTATTTTAGCTTGGTCGATCAAAGGCTGTTTTATTATTATGTTCTTATGACTGAACACAATCGCCTAACTCTTTTAATCTCCTTTCGCAATTCTCATTCACACTCTCCTTGGCTCTTTCACTTTTTTTCCTGCCTTTCTCTGTCTATCTTTCTAGCTATCTATATATATTTATCTTTGTGTCTAGTCATCCATCGATCGATCGATTTTACTACCTATATGTATTTGCTGTTTTAGCTACCTATCTACCCGTTATGTACATCCAACTTCGTTTCAGAGCGTGCGTATATAGATATATTATACATACGTATATACATGTATGTATATACATACATATGTAGATATATATTATATATTTGTGTATATATATATATATATACACATACTCACACATTTATCTGTATCCATATAAATTTATGTGCGCGTATGCGAAGTGAGTTTCGTGATTGTACGTATACACGTATACGAAGAATTAAGTATCTATATGTACTTATGTACGTCCTTATGCGTAGATGTATGTGTCTATGTGTGCTTGTGGGTGTCTGTGTGTGAGAGCATGTGTATGTGTGTTTGTGTGTACGTGTTTTTTGTGCGTGTCTGTGTATTTTTGACTTTCACTTTCAAAAATTTTCGACACCCACAAATTATTTTGACTTTCTGTAGACCATTGTATAATATATCGTAGTATATCATAATATACAATCGTCCTCTCTGTACATAGTTACTCACATTACATTCATTTTGTTATCTTTATCATCTCTACCGTGTAACATTATTTTTTTTAATGGCTTAGTCAGAGAAAGAAAGGTAACGCCAATGACCTTTTGCAGGTCTTGAGAATGATAGGAGAAAATAAGGGAGAGTTATTTTCAGACCACCAGCGTGGCCCTTTGCTTCCAACAGTGATTAATATGGCAAAAGAAACAAAAACAAGGTAATGGTGTTAAATCGGTTGAAAAATTAAGTCTCCCACCCGAGTTCTAATATAGAGAATCAGATGGACTTCCGAACAGTTCCGATCCATAAAATTTCCCTTATGGAGACGCCATTAGCGAATTTGATGGTATAGC
>NC_069001.1:28295654-28299227 GCF_001194135.2 Octopus bimaculoides | reverse complement strand
TTTTTTCCTTTTACAATTATTTACTTGTCAGTTCGACTGTTTTACATGAATTTATTTATTGAAACTTATTAAAACTTAAGAAATTCTTGCAACTTTAGTAGTCGTAATGCTTTGCTTTCGTTAGTTTGGAAAAATTCTTCCTCCTAATGGTTTTGATTTCATTTCGTGATAGACATTTATCATGTAAAAAATGCCAGCTTCCAAATCCTTTTTCTGATTAAGTACAATTGATTAAAATTTAAAACTCAGTAATATTTTTCTGCAATTTTTCTGGACCAAAAATTAAGGAAAATCGGATTTAAATCAGAAAATTACTTCAATACACCAAATTTGGAAATTTTGAGGTAATTTTGAAATACCAGGAAATGTAACCGCAACGAGGAAGACCCTACAAGAGTAGAGAGGCAGACAGTTATGGGACGTGACACACACAGACTGAAACACACACACACATTTACTAACGTAATACAGGTAATCACGAGTTTAACATGGTGTATAGGAGGCTATGTATGTATGTATGTGTGTATGTCTCTCTACGTGAGTTTGTCATTCTGATAGAAAGCAGAAAATTTACCTACCCCCTCTCATTAAAGCTGCGTCCTCCTCACACCTTCCTTTCTTTGCCTTCCTCGGTGTTTTAAATGTTAGCTGTATGTATGTGCTTATGTATGTTGTGTAGAGTGACTGTGCTGAGTGTGTGTGCATGCATGTATCTATGTGTTTACGAAAGTACCTAAGCAGTGGTGCGTGTGTTTCATTGAATGACAGATGTATTAATGTTAACATCCCACTGCCACTTCATATTTGTCGTTTACACTCGGCTGTTCTCTCCTTCCTTGATATCATCCACACTCACTATTTCCTCCACATTTCTTCACACTAACACTCTTTTCCCATTTCTTATTTTATTAGATAATAGCCTAACCCCATTAGGGCCCTATTATACATTTGTATGGAAATCCATTTAGCCTATAATTGAACTGGAGGTTAGTTTAACATGTATGCCAAGAATGGTTCACTGGTTTAGGCAGCAAGAAGGTAACAATCAGATCGACAAACAAATTGTCATTAACGTATAAAATATAATCAATATAGGAAAACAAACAAAGACTTTCACACAATTGCTTTTGTATTAACTCGTTTTTCAACACCAGTTCATTCAAAAGTTTGAGGTGAACATTTAAGTAATAATGTCGTTTTAAAATTTGAATGGCATATCTACAAACCGGCATCAAAGGTGCAATCTTACATTGTCAAAAATATATGTATACACTGACGCAAAAAAACTCACACATAAATATTATTCCGTCTGCCTATCTCTCCGTCTCTCTCTATATATATATCTATATATGTGTCTGTGTATGTATGTATGTATATATATATATATATATATATATGCGTGTGTGTGTGTGTGTGTGTGTGTGTATACATATTTATTTATATATACAGACTAGGGGCATATATCTTTACATAACTATATATATACCTATCTATATTTATATATAGGTAACTTGAAATTTAGAGGTAATACTTGACAATTGTAAGCACCTGTGTATTCCAGCTAGTGGTTGCGGTGAAAGAATAAATTGTAAATCCAAAAAAATAACAACAAAACTACAAAGGATTCCGCGGTACACGTGTTTCAAGCTTTACATGTGTATAATATAATATAACATAATATAATATGTGTATAATCTACAATGTAAAGCTATATTTATATATATGTATGTATATGCGTACTAGGACGTTTCTGCGTCTCCATGGTTAAATTGTAAATACGTTTCCTCACATACGCTTAACGCATATGCGACAAGATCCTCTCTGCACCAATTTGTGATAAACAACAGGCGATAAACAACTCTTTTCAATTAATCAGAGATCATCTTGTGTTTCTTATACTTGCGACTGACTTGTGACGTTTACACAGATGTTCTCTTCGTATTCTCTCTATAGAGCTATAAAGAATCTGTTAACTGCTATTGAAATTGTTTTGGTAGCAGGCTATTACAAATTGGATAAAACGCCCCATAATTATATCTAGCTTAACTTCTTTTCTCTGTAGTACCAACTTGAGTAAATACTTTTTTGTACTACAGTAAAACCCAAGTGAAAGCTGTTAAAGTTTACACTCGTTGCGTCTGTAGAATTACTCGTACATTTTAATTAAATTGTCTATTTACAAAATCAAGTTAAATGCTTGTTTATTAAATACGTGTATTTAAACGTATTCTTGATATGCGTGAGTGTGCGGATAGGGACTTCGTATTTGTGCTACCAGGTAGACATACACATAAGTATACATACTTACATACATATGTTCTGTTATTCTTTTATTTATTCTAGTTATTTGACAGCAGCTATGCTGGAGAACCGCCTTTACCTCTTCGTAAGCCGAGTACTTATTTGATCGGCATCTTTTGCCAAACTGCTGGGTTATGGGGACAGACTTACCAACATCGGCTGTCACGCATTGTGGGGGAGAAACACAGATACACAAATACACACACACACTTATAAATATATACACGACGGGCTTCTTTCAGTTTCCCACTAGCAAATCCACTCACAAAGATTTGGCGGTCCCGAGTCCTTCGTAGAAGACACTTACTCAAGGTGGCACGCAGTGTGACTGAACCCGGAACCATGTGGGTGGGAAGCTAGCTTATTACCACACAGCCATTCCTGCGCCTATAGTGAACTTCTTACCACACAGCCGTTTCTAATACACAACGAAGCTCAAAAATACATGCAACGATGCGTGTGCATGCACATATATGCACATATCTATATACACACACATACACGCACACACACAAAATACACACACACACACACACAGCCATTACCGCCTGACTGGCCTTCGTGCCGGTGGTACATAAACACACCCACTACCCTCTCGGAGTGGTTGGCGTTAAGAAGGGCATCTGCCAAATCACATTGGAGTCTGGTGTAGCCATCTTGTTCACCACTCCTCAGTCAAATCGTCCAACCCATGCTAGCATGGAAAGCGGACGTTAAACGACGATGATGATACATATATATATGTATGTATGTATATATATATTCATCATATTTTTTAATAAAGGCTAGCAGGTCGAAACATCGAAGGTACTGTCACCAAACTTCTCGTAAAACTTTAATCTACACACTCATCTAAACAAACACATATATACACACACATACTCATATGCTAACGTAATGCAATATAATATATGATAAAATATATGACTATGTATGTGTGATTATATATGAATGCAGGAATATTAACTGCGTGTGCTCATGTAAAATGCATAAAAACCATAAATTTTGTTTCCTGCCTTTCTTTCGCTGGATCAGTTTCTCTATTGTTTTCTCAGCAACCCATTGGAGGCCTAGACTACCTTAGTATATAAGATACCGCAGCGAAAGCAAAAGGTTACGCAACCAGGTAATATAATCCTTAATGCTTCTCTCTGATTTTCGATATGTTGATTCTAAGACACAACGAAGCGCAAAAATACATAGAGAAATATAACACAAAAATGTCTGGGTATACACTCACACACACACACACACACACACACACACACACAC
>NC_069001.1:28294529-28295204 GCF_001194135.2 Octopus bimaculoides | reverse complement strand
ATATATATATATGCAGAAACACATACATACTCACACGCACGTGCTCACACACATCGTATACATGTATATTTTAGATAGATAAATAGAAAGATAGATACATATATCAAATACATACGTGTATGTGTGTATATATATATATATATATATATATATATATATACAGAGAGAGAGAGAGAGAGAGAGAGATAGAAAGAGAGAGATAGAAAGAGAGAGATACCCATAAGAAGAGGACTCGTATAAAAGAAGCCAAAACGAATCCAAAGTAAATTAGGAATGGTATTTTATTTCCTTGTTTCTCGATGTTCAAAGTATAGCAGTTTGTGTGGAATGCTAAAGGTGGTAGAATTTATGACTATTTGGAATTTCTTCTTACTGCAGTAGAAAGCAATAAAGACATTTCTGTTCGTTCGCTGCTCAACCGATACTGTTCACTCTGAACCAACACTGTTCCTGCATATATCGGGTGTATGAGTTTCTGTTATGTTTCTTACACCCCCACCCCATCCCATAAGTATGCGTAACGCGTATTATAGTATATATACGTACAAAGATACGTTAGTATATACACACAGAAAGAAGCATACACACACACACTATACATATATATTGTGAATTCTCCCTATATATATATATATATATATATATATATATATATATATATATATATATATATAT
>NC_069001.1:28287965-28293812 GCF_001194135.2 Octopus bimaculoides | reverse complement strand
AGAATGAGAGAGAAGGAGTATAACGATACAATGAATACTAAATTGTATAGAAACGTGAGATGAAACAACGAAAGAACAAATGAAAGCCAGAAACAATACAGATGAAAGGAATGAATGAAAAGGAAGGAGAAAAGAATGAGAGACAAAAGGAGGTAAAGAACGAAATTTCAACGGTCAGCATTAAGGAAAAATGAAAATTCTGAACGAAAAAGTTAGCTGAAGATGAAAAAAAATAAAATAGAATAAAAGAAATAACTAATGATAGGATGGAAGACAAAGTTTACTAAAATCAAAGAAAATATGAATGAAAGGAAGAAGAAGAAGAAGAAGAAGGAGAAGAAGAAGAAAAGTGACAGAAAGAGAGCGAGATGTAAAACGTAATGTGTAATATACAGAAGGTTGATAAAAACAAATATTTGAAGGAAATACAATAAAAAATTAAAAAATACAAAAAAAAAACGAATGAATAATACAAAGAAGAAAGCAAGCAAGAGAAGAAACCTGAATGAAAGATTAGATGAAAATATTTATGAAAGCACGAAGGAATAAATATTCGGAAGATATAAATAGCAAAAGAAAAGCAAATGACATAATGGTCAAGAAAATATAGAAAAAAAAAAGTAGAGCATAATTAAGCCCCGCACCATCACCCCATAAGATGCAGGAGTGCTTGTGTGGTAAGGAGTTTGCTTTCTCAAAACATTGTCCCGAGATCATGTGGAACCTTGGGCAAGTGTTTCTGCTATAACCTTGGCTCTGTGAGTGGATTTGGTAGACAGCAACTGAATCAAGCCCGCCACACACGAACCCTTCTAAATGCGTGTGTGTCTTTTTGTCTGTGTTTGAACTCCCACCCACCCAGAATCACTGGTTGGCAACCAGTGCTGGTAGGTTCACGTCCCCTTAACCTAGGGGGTCCGATAAAAGTAGCCGATAGAATATGTACCAAGCTTACAAAAAATAAATAAATAAATAAAGTGCTATAGTTGATTCGTTCGACTAATATTCCTGAAGCTGCTGCCTCAGCATGGCCGCATTCTAATGTCTGAAGCAAATAAAAGATATCAGCACTACCAGCATCCCCATCACCAATGCTACATTCCACACCAAAATAGCCCCAACAGCACCGCCCGAGCAGTAGAAGAAGTATAACCAAATTTTACAGGAGCCAACACGTGGAATTAATCTAATCTGGTCGTTGATTTTTAGGGAAAATATTAATAAAGCAAATAAATACAATGTTCTATCAGAGTTGTTGGTTTTCTTTAGCCCTTGGTCCGCCAAGACCTGGTTCCTTAATGATCAAACGTTATATTTGAAGCTACAGCTACTTTCTACATTTCTTTCCTATCTCGTGTATCTGATATGATGGTATCGACATTTTTTTCTTTTTACTTTCCTGTAATCAGAATTCCACGTTGTTTAAAGGATACATAGTTAATCTTTCTAGTATATTGAACAAATAGTTACTATTTCTCCTCTTTGTTCAACAGAAGGATTTGAAATTGTCATTGTAATTTTACGCTCCTGAGATTGTGTCGAATGACCTATTGTTCCTAGTGTTTCCTATAGCTACAAAGGTACAATTGGCATCACCGTATTTCATTTGAGAATCTTAAACAAAAGTATTACACTTTATCAAACAACCGCACATTGTAATCTGCATCATTGATTCAAAGCACAATATAATTTTAAAGGAAGAAATCGTAGACCAGAAGACGTATTTGATCGTCTTCGATATAATAAAATGCTGTATGATACACTTTCTTATCTCAAATAATTTTTTGGGAAAATCTGCTCCAAGAGTTAATGAAATTATTTGAAACTACAAAGTGCCTTCGAGCCGTAGCATGTATTCAAAGCTCAATGTACTTTTAGGTTGGAAATTTCTGTTGTTGAAGTGGCTCGGCCCCATGTGCTCTGATCGAGCAAGATCAGATAAGTATGTTTGTTTTGGACAGGTTATTCATTGCCTGAGAGGAATTTGGCCATTGTCGAACTATAGATTTCATTAAACTATTTGTCTATCAATGTAGTTATCTTTGAATATATGTAGCACAGTAAATCAAAGTTAATTTTCTTTGTTTTTCTTTGTTCCAATCATTGTACTTCAACTATGCTGAGAGAACGGCCTTGAATGATTATAGTCAAACAAATCGACCCCTGTGTTTATTTTGCTGGTCTGTCTTGCCGACACACTTAATTATGAGTACTTAAGGAAACAAGTAACGGTTCTCAAATGGTGTAGGATATTTTTGTTGTTTAACTGGCTTGACGTTATATACTCTGATTGATCTTCACAAGATAAGTATTTATTTCGTTTAGATATACTGAAAGGCATTTGGCCGTTATTGTAGCGTAGATTTCACTAGGCTCTTTGTCTATGAATGTAGCAAAGATCTTTAACGCATTTATTTGTTACAGTCGTTGTACTCCAATTATACTGGGAGAACCGCCTTGGAAAATTTTAGTCTAACAAATCAGCCCCCTTTTTTTATATATATATATTTTAAAGTCTTGTACTTATTCTGTCGAAGGCTTTCAATACGAGAACATAAAAGAACAAACACCGATTTTCAAATGGTGTAGGAGACAAACATAGACATTAAAGACATACACAATGTCGATAGACATATATACGCCTGGCTTCCACAAGGTTGTCACCAACAAAATTCACTCAGAAGTTGTTTGTATGCTCGGGACTATATTAGAAGACCCGTACGCAAGTTGCGGCGCAGTGAACTGAACGCGAAACTCCGCAATAGCAGAGCGAGCTTTTTAACCGCCCAGCAATTGGCTGCGTCAAAATGTAATATTAAACAAAAAACACAAAATCAAATTTTATATTTTTCACATTAGTATAATCAATTTTGCATCTAGTGCTATGATGTATTATAGCTGCCGTGTTGAATGTATCACCTTATTCAGTTATATGTCGTACATAATGTAAATTATTTTTAGCTATACTCCATGAGTTCAAACCATACAAGGATCAACTTTGTTATTCATTTTTTTTCCAGAATCAATAAAATAAGTAGCAATTACATATTGGGAACAAGTTCATCGATGATACCATAGTCCATTATAGTAATACTTTTGCGTTAATGTTTGTAAATCATTATTCATCTTTTTACTGTACAGTTGATATACTTAGATGTTATTATTGATATTTTTTTATATGCATTAACCAGTGTTGTTGCCACTCAAGATACAAACTAATCTCTCCTGACATTTGTATACAATGACAATAAAATGAATAGAAGTAAATTGTGTGAAAGGCTTTTGCGAAAGAATATATTTGTAAAAATCAAAGGATGTTGCTATAGAGTATATACGTCATTATTCTCAAAATGTATGTTAGTAGAAATTAATTGATCGAATCACCATCGTATCGACCTGCCTTCTCAAATGTCTTCAATTCACATCCGTTTATTTGTACATTCGAGCCGTTACCTGAATTCTAAGCTGTCTCAGTACGCATATGCATAGGACGTTTCTGCTCTTACTGCTTTACTTCCAGATCAGCCCTGATCGAGCATGATCAAACAAGCATTTATTTCTTTCATACAGAAGGTATCCATAACCTTATCGGGCTTCATCGAGAATTACTTGCTATTTCTAGCATGTGTGAATTAGTATCAGATTTTCATTTGATAAAACGGAATTAGCGTTATATCGTATGAAAATATAATAGCTTCAAATAGACTCCTTACCCAAAACGGAAGTTTTATTCCTCATAGTTTTTAGATATGCTAAAAACCGTGCAGAGAGAATTTACCAACCAGAATTACTACCGTTCATCGTTGGAACTAAATCTTCATTTAATTTTCTTTTCAGACAAACGAAGGTAATACAACGTCATTAACAAAAGCGATTTGTTAATTATTTGATCCAAATAGTCAAGTAACAGACATTAGCAGTCAGTATTTTTAACTTTATACCAATGCAAAATTTGTAGCATAGCAATATGCTCATCTTTTCTCTTGAAATAAAATTAATAATCTCTAATAGTTTCTGCTGAAATCTTATTCAATAACGATCAAAGCGTATCACACATCTCTTTTGGCATCTCTAAATCTGTATTATCACAAAATACTGTTCATAGTAATATGCTTATTACGCATAACATTTAAAATACAAAGGCGATACTACAAAACAGACATTGTGAGATGAAAGTCTTTATCTTTATATTCCAAAGAATATATCTTTAGTTAGTGGGATACTTCTTGCCTCCGGACATTGTCCACGTATATTGAAGTGCATTCTAAATGCAATTTCTACACGACCATCTAAAATCGATGTTTATTTAAAACCACTTCTAGTTCCAGAGCTGTCTATATCTAACATCGCTGTATTACAAGAATTCAAAAAAAAAAATATCCCTCTATGTTCATTATTTTCTTTATATTTATATTATTTTACTTCAGACACTTAGGTTCTCAGATTTTCTGTCAGTGCGTCGCCTTGTCACTAGGACATATAAAGCCCATGAAATTATGCGTAAATACAGGTATACGGTCACATCTAATCCACTTCAAACATAACGCCATAGATCTTATTGCCAAATGTTTGGACAATCTTAAGCACGATTTGTCATAAATCTCACACTATTATTGCATATTAATTAAAATCGGATGCGCATATATCTGAAGGATTAAGAACACTACTTCACGGTCAAAACTTTACATGCTCCACACAAATGTAGAGTATACGGGGATAATCTAGGGGTGACAAGGACTTCTTAGAAGCTCGAAGATTGGACTCTACTCGTACTTCTTCAACTATTGTCTCTTTTATTGCCATCGAGAATTATGTTAAGGGGACATATGCAAAAATGAAACACTCTGCTTTATTCAAAATAATTCAATGTGTAGGTCTTTAAGTTTACCGAACAGTTAAAGCCCTGCACGAAGACCAATTGCAGAAATTACTCAAATGCTTTGCAAGCTCTTGTAAATGTGCCGCAATGCAGCAAAACCTTCCTATCACCAGCAAATATTCCAGTGTCACGAGCGTTTGCTCCGTTAGGCTATACACTTCGCCTCATTCGATCAGCAATTGCGAAATCTTTTATTCTTTTACTGGTTTCAGTTTTTTACTACGGCCATGCTGGAGCACCAACTTAAAGGGGGTTAGTCGAACAAACTGAACCCTTGTCTTATTGATCCTAAGCCTAGTACCTATTCTATCGGTGTCTTTAGCCAAACCGCTAAGTTACATAAACACACCAGCATCGGTTGTCAGTAGTTGGAGGGGGGGAGAAACACAGACACACACTCATAGATAGATAGATAGATAGATAGATATACGACGGGTTACTTCCAGTTTCCGTCTAAAAATTCACTCCCAAGGACTTCGTTGATCCGAGGCTACAGAAACGTGCCCGAGGTTTCACGAAGTTGGACAGAACAAGGATCCATGTCGTTGAGAAGCAAGGTACTTGCCACACAGCCATATGTATTTATGTATGGAGGCATATACAAATTTATGCTTATTCCCCACATGATCGAAGCAGCGTGAATCTCGATTAACGAAGCGAAAATTCAGTCTCAAATAAAAATAAAATGCTATACAACATGCATTAAGCATGCGATCCTAATATCAGACTAAATTACACAATCTCGCACAAACACACACGCACACCACAGACATATATACTGTTGGAGCAGTTGTATATACATTTATTATTATACATCCATATATATATATATACACACACACAAATACATATATATATATAGACATACACGTATATACATACATACATGTATACACACAAACATATATAATATATATATATATATATATATATATATATATATATATATATATATATATATATATATA
>NC_069001.1:28284914-28287740 GCF_001194135.2 Octopus bimaculoides | reverse complement strand
ATATATATATATATATTGTTCCGTTATTACACAGTCGTATATTTAGCAATGGGTCATTCAGATGAAACCGCCTTGCCATCAGCTACGAGAATGTTAGCAGCTAAAATGAATCACAACAAGAGAAGAAAAGATGATATTTAGAAAGCAATATTCGTATGTGAATTTATGAGATTCTGTATAGTATATTAGCATTGGTAGCTGTGATCATTTGTAAAGATGTGCATTTATATTTATATATGAGTATAGTAACACATCCGTTAGATGTAAAAATCAGTCATTTCCACGATAGGCATAAATATGGATATGCCTATGAGCAACAATAATTATCACAATTATTATTATTATTATTATTATTTACTTTTAATCTGCATGTTTGTTACAATGAATTGCCGAGGCACACCTAGCATCCAGGGGTGAGTGAAGGATAAAATGTGTTATAGTATGAATGAAAAATCAGTGAGGGCACTAGCGAAACGGCTTCATGTAATACAACACAGATATGCACCTAGAAAGGGTTTTTTCTAACGATATGGGCAGTACTTGTCAGCACCATCTATTGCATTTCTTTGAGACATAGTTCTCCTGGGATTTTATCTAGAGCTTTTTGACATCCCTTTATTATCATACTTAGGGCACTCACAAAAACAGGAACCGTTCTCGCTTTAAGATGCCATATGTTTTGTATTTCTAGATCCTTATATTTCCTTAATTTGTCAAATTCTTTTACATATGTATATTTATCAGTGGGAACGCTTACATGTATTAGTCTACAAGTATTTTCTTCCCAGTCTTTAATGCTATGTCTGCTCGATTATCTTGGATCGTTTTGTCGGTGTTGATTGGAAAATCGTAGTGGATACTGACATTGTCACCTTCTACGACTGGCTCAGGATGATGTCCTTACCAGTAAGCAGGAGTGTTGATTTTGTAGTCTTTACACATTATCCAATGTATATACTGTTCTACCCTATCGTGGTGGTTTTTTTTTGTATTCGTTTAATGTCTTCACAGGACATCCTGAGACGAGAGAGTCTATTCCTTCATCAAGTTTATCACAGAATCTGCATTTAGGTTTATTACCGCTTTGAAGAACGTTAGCCTGGTAGTTTTTTGTGAGCAACCTTTGATATTATTATTATCATGTTCACTTTTAACCTGCATCTTTGTTACAGTCACTGGCTGAGACACACACAGCGTCCTGGGGCGAGTGAAGGATAAGAGATGTTACAATATGACTGAAATTTCGGGGAGGGTATTATTATTATTATTATTATTATTATTATCAAGGCGCCCAGATGGCAGAATCGTTAGTACGGCGGGTGAAATGCTTCATCTATCTTAACGTTCTGAGTTCGAACTCCGACGATGTCGATAAAGTACCAGTTGAAAACTGGAGTCGATGTAACCGACTAACCATATTCCCCGAAATTGCTGGACTTGTAGAAAAAATTTAAACCATTATTATTTCTTATTATTATTATTGAGTGAGAGAGTAGTGAATACCAGCAAAGTAACACTGGGTTAAAATGTACGAATACTAGTATACACATCAAGCCTACCCGTCTGATATGGGTACACGAGGCACATGTATCACGGCCGTATCTGCTCCATATAGGGATCTCATGTCAAGATACACAGCGCATGACCTTGGATACTTATATCAAATTTCCGTCATCAACAGATGAGCACCGAGAATTTCAAAGTTTCAACTCATTCACGATATTATTTTTTCTTATAAGTGTAGGAAGTCTTCCACAGCTATATACGGTTTCTTTATAGAGAACTAAATTATATCTGTGAAGCATTTTGAAGCTGTGATATGATTTAACTTTTCTGAAATGTCATTGCATGTTGTTTGCGAACGTGTACCCTTCTTTCATTGATTACACAAATTGGTGTCCATTCAATAGAAATTCGTTTCTTTCGGTTCGATGAGCTGCTGCAGATTTAGAGAGGAATTTAAGTGAAACTTATGAAATACCTCAATGTAGATGCGTTGGTTTGATTGCGAAAGAACAGGTCATCTACAGTGTAGTAGTGAACGCGTTTATCCTAAGAATGTTCGCTATTGTGATTCCTTATATTTATCTTTCCGAAACAGTATTTACGTGCCACTAGCGATATTGCAACGCTACCGAAATTTCACGTTCAAGAAACTATTAATACAATATAAAATGGAGTACAGTAAAGCAAAATATATTTTATCACTAACAACCACGTTACATAGAAATCAAAGGTCATGGAATGAATGAGATCATTATTCGAGCAAGTGATTTTAAGTTACGTGAAAATGTAAATGAGTGCAAATGCTTATGTAACGCTGGTGATTGGTGTATCAAAGCTAGATTGTTTAAAAAATAGTCATTAGTTAATATGAACATGGTTACATATATGTGCATATAGACAGTCATATAACAAGACCGCAGATGCATTAACGCAGAGTGAAATAAACGTACATGTGTACATTATATATATATATATATATGCTTACAGTAAAGCAACTATTTGCGCCAAATCACTCCAATGTTCTATCTTGGTGAAATATTTATATATCTTTTTTTTGTCAGTTGGAACAGGTATTTGTCTTATTTACTAGGCAGAGTGAATAGTTAATGTTAAAGGCTTTATTATACTATATATTAATATATTTTTACTATTTCATTGTGCATTTAAAAGAAGAGAAAAGCGGGAGAGGCTATTATTTCTCATGAGAGGCTATTATTTCCCTTGTAGTGTATTATCCACTCACCCAATTGTAGAATATGTACATACACACATACCTATAAACACACATACATACATGCATTATACATATATATATATATA
>NC_069001.1:28280873-28283723 GCF_001194135.2 Octopus bimaculoides | reverse complement strand
ATATATATATATATATATAAATATATAGTGAGAGAAAGATAGATAGATACATACATACATATTAAGTATTCAACTGCTAAATTCCATTCCTAATAACAAGACACGTGTCTATACATAATGGCATATATTGGAATCGAAATCAGATATCGATCCAATAGAAACTGAGCTTCAGCATCGTGCAGCCATACCTTCGGCCATTTTTTCGCCAATGAAAGCCATCTTCTAAAAAAAAAAATCAACAAATATTCCAGTGACGATAAATATAAAACTCTATAATTGTAATCAAATGGCGAAGGGAGACAACTTCCGGATGGTAACGCAACCTTCAAGATATTGCAGCCATTTTTTACCCCCCAATTAACATTATCTCTACACATTAACATGCTAACAAAGGTGAAGTTCATGACATATAGTGTAGTTCCTCGCAAATTTTACAGACCCTAATCGATTTAATCAACGGACCGTGTCCCTCGAAATTTCTTGCTCTGTGTTTATCATAAAAAACATCATCATTATTATTATAATTAGTAGTAGTAGTAGTAGTAGTAGTAGTAGTAGTGGTGGTGGTGGTGGTGGTTGTGGTGGTGGTTGTGGTGGTGGTTGTGGTGGAGGTTGTGGTGTTGATGGTGGTATTGGTGGTAGTGGTGGATGTAGTGGCAACAGTCGTAGTTGTAGTAGTAGTCGTAGTAGTAGTAGTGGTGGTGGTTGTGGTTGTTGCGGTGGTTATGGTGTTGATGGTGGCATTGGTGGTAGTGGTGGATGTGGTGGTAGCAGTCGTAGTTGTAGTAGCAGTAGTAGTAGTAGGAGGAGGAGTGGTGGTTGTGGTGGGGATTGTGGTTGTGGTTGTGGTGGTTGCGGTGTTGATGGTGGTATTGGTGGATGTGGTGGTATCAGTAGTAGTAGTAGTAGTAGTAGTAGTAGTAGTAGTAGTAGTAGTAGTAGTAGTGGTGCTGGCGATGATGGTGGTAGAGGTGCTGGTGGTAGTGTTGCTGGTAGTAGTAGTAGTAGTATCACTATTTTATGTAGTTTAATTTACTAAAATTGTTCGACAAATTATTAGGCTTATTATACAAGATATTTGACATTGACTTTTACGTTCGGTGCTAGTTAGCGTGAATTATAAATTGGATACTTCATGGCTTTCGCTGTTTAGTGATTTGCTTTTATTTATTTATTTATTTTTTGAGGAGATATTTTTTTATTATGTTTTCTTCGTTTCTTCTTTGGTTTATGCACGTCCCGTGTTCTGTCATATGTGGTTGATAGGAGAACAATTAACCAAACAAATACCTCGGGGAATTCGATGCAAAGAAGCAAATAAAGCATACACACATAAAGACACACACACTATAACACACACACACTATAACACATACACTCACACACACGTGAATGTACACATACATGTACACATACAGTCACACAAGTATGTACATATACATGTACATAATGATACAGAAACTAGTGCAAATCTAAATTACTCACACATACACAAACTCTCATGCATACATGCCACAATTTTTAAACATTCGTATGCACCATCAGAAGCAGAGAGAGAGAGAGAGAGTGAAAGAGAGAAGAGAGAGAGAGTGAAAGAGAGAAGAGAGAGAGAGTGTGAAAGAGAGAGAAAAAAGAAAGAGAGAGAGAAAAGAGAGAGAGAGAGAGAGAGAGAGAGAGAGAAAAGCAAGAGGAACAGACAGTCAGAGAGTGCACGAGAGAGAAAGAGAGACAGGCGCCTAGACACTCATTGTAAATATCAAAGTATCAAGCTGCATAGAAAATAGTCATTGAATAGACTCTACAGTTAGAATTGGAAAACCCGATATACGTATAATGTTTCTCTTTATCCCTCTTTTTGACCTCTGTGACACTCTTTCTGTCCATGGGCATGCATTATATACACATACACACACATATATATATAAGATAAAACTTAATTGGAAGAGGATGTGTGGCGTTCAATCATAGGTAATATATATATAATTAATCAAAAGACATACTAAGTATGTCTACCTGCTTGAAAAAACAGTCAAAAATATTAAATCGCCAAAAATACACTGGTGATTACTACAGAAATCAAACGAAGGCAACATTTTTTAAGACAATCTACTTACATTCATATGGATTTACGTGGACTAGTTTCTGTAATGGCATTAATATGCCTTAGTTTCTCCCCCAAGCATTACCACAAAAGTGATTATCAACCTACCCTTCCCAAATCCGTGCCACTACTGATTCGTTTCGAGCCAAAATCACAGCAGCTTCCCAGTGTAACACAATTTCGTTGCCGAATTTACGAGAAAATAATATAAAATTAATTTAAAAAGGTACCGTTATTTCTATTATTATCCAATGTCACTAATTTAAGAATGTTTATCATTCTTAAATAAGAATAGAATTAACGGTACCTTTGTAAATTAATTTTATATTATTTTCTTGTAAATTCGGCAACGAGATTATCTTACACTGCGAAGCTGGTGGGATTTCGGCGCGAAACGAATCAGTAGTGGCACGGATTTCGGAAGGATAAGTTGAGAATTGCTTTTGTGGTAATGCATGCTGGAGCTAAGGAATATTAATGCTAATGCAGAAAATAGTCCACGTAAATCCATACGGATGTAAGTGGATTGTCTTAACTAATTTTGCCTTCGTTTGATTTCTGTAGTAATCACCAGTGTATTTTTGGCGATTTAATAACGAGATGTGACTGTTATTTAAAGCAGGTAGACATACTTAGTATATCCTTTGATTAATTATAATCCCTCGGCTATTTAAATGCCATTTTTGGTCTGTATCGTTGATTCTGTTATTATCATTCTTAAATTAGTGATATTGGATAATAATAGAATT
>NC_069001.1:28278501-28280812 GCF_001194135.2 Octopus bimaculoides | reverse complement strand
TGGGAGAATATACAAAAAATAACAACAATATGTATATATATATATATATATACGTATATATAATAATAATAATATTAGGGACAAAATCCAAAATTACAGGTAAAAACTCAATTAAAATCAATACATATTACGTATATGTGCATACTTACATCTATGCGTATGTGTATATATATATATATATATATATATATATATATGTATATGCATATGTGGGCACAGGAGTTGTGTATGTGTGTACGCGTGTCTGTATTAAGGAATATATCTTAAGCAGAACACATTCCGAACACATTCAATACAGGACATGAAGCTAGAAATAGTTTCAAAATGTTAGAAATCAGCTGTAAGAGGTGTGACGTTAATACATCTTTGATACAAAACTATCTTTGAAGAACCTACATAAATTATATAGAATAGTCAAATGTGAAAATAAGTTTCAAGTGATAGGATGACAGGTAATGGTTCTGAAACCAACTATTAATCTCCTTAGCTAGATTAATTATATACGTAATTACATTGTAATTGCACAATAATATCCAGGAAGGGCAAGGATGATCAAGATTTTACACGAATGAAAAAAATGCGTGGGTGGGTAGGATAAGGGATAAAGGGATTTCCTGAGATAAAGGGATTTCCTGACTCATGGGGCTGATTTCGTAGGTTTCCGTGGCGCTTATATCACCTCTGGACAGGACGCTTGTTCGTCGCAGGATGACTCATTTTTGTCAGCTAAGTGGACTGGAGCAACAGGAAGTGAAGTGTTTTGCTCAAGGACACAACGATCACGAGTCCAAGGGTATGAACCTTTAAGCCATGCACCATTTCTAAGTCTGGTACATGTGCTGTCAGTTACCTTTGCCGAACAGAATTGGACAGAATGAATTTAATATACCATTTCTGCTTTGCTTCACTCTTTGCTGGATGTGTCGAAACAATTGTCCGGAGTAATAATAAATTCTCATATATTTCATCTCCCGTCTTTCACTTGCCATATATATATATATATATATATATATTGGATACTCATGCATACAAGCATATACATGCATATATATATATATATATATATATATATATATACACACACACACACATATATGCATGCACATATATGTATAGTATACACATGCATACAGGCGTATACACGTGTGTGTGTGCATATATGAGTGTTTGAGTGTGCGTGCCCGCGCGTAACATTTCTCTTATTATCCCAAAGAAATATGACTTTAAGCAGTCTTCGCTCTTGACTACTTTTATTACATCTTATTTCCCTTAATTTCAAAGTACCCCACTCTCTCCCTTTCTCCACGCACTCGTACACGTATGTCACTGAACATAATACGGATAGAAACTCAATTTACCAAACGCTCATTAACGCATATACACTTATAAAGACATGCATACACACATTTCCTATTATATGTACCCGCATAATCTCATCAATTATAAATATATAGACTGCAAAACGTACAGACGCAGAATCGTACACATAACAAAACTCACACACACAACGAAAATGATACGGTGTAGCATAAAGAAAAAAAAATTCCAAAGCTTCATTCTACTTTTACGCAGCAGCCCCATTAGATATTTATAGTATCTGATAAAGATTTCAACAACATCATATTGGATCTCTCACGGGAAATTCAGACAAAATTGCCAATAATTTACCAGACGATCACGAAAGAAAATGAGATCAAAGTCTAAAAATGGTAGGAGGTTAACAATGAAGGAAGTTAAATAACAATAAAACAAAACTAAGAGAAAGACCTCACAGTTCAGTATAATATCTACTAGGGCATCGTTGCCCATTAACAGAATATATTTAAAAATTCAAGTGTTTATAAGTATTCTTATAGTGCTGTCTAAATTTCTATTGATTGCTTGACAATAAAATTTTCTTCTTACTGATTTAGTTGCCTCAGTACCTTTTGCAAAATGTGCAATTATTACTGGAAAAATATTAAGCAAGACCTAAAAGGAATAATGAAGAAGTCTGTCGATAGGTCTAACAGAATATACATTGGCGTAAACATAACGAGTGGAGGCCTGATGTATTTACTATCACTGAATTATAATGGCTCCGACGAAGCTATACGATGTTACACAAGTACACAGCTGTAAGTGCATAGCTTCTTATAACAGAAACAGCTCTGAGGTAATGAAAGTCAGTAGGTAACCTCTGTTCTTATGTCATTCATTAATTGTTGATACGCTTTTCTTCCCATGCTTTACTCTGAAGCACAAATATATTGATTCTAACAACTGTTTATTAGTAGAACAATGTACAACCAGAACCATTGCATATATATAT
>NC_069001.1:28271656-28272521 GCF_001194135.2 Octopus bimaculoides | reverse complement strand
ATACATATATATATATATATATGTATATCTTTATATATTTCTGAGCCGTCCCCACCACAAAAAAAAATATTATTGACAACCAATGTTGGATTCTTTTCTTCTTCACAAACTAGCGGTTCGACAAATGTAACCGAATTAAATGTACCAGAATTAAATATAAGTACTGGGGTCGATTTTTTCCACTAAACTCTACAAAGCGGTGCCACAAAATGGCCGCAGTCGAACGAATGAAGCAACGAAAAAGACGTTAAAAACTATATACATATTGATAAAGCAGCCTTGATTAATTTCCTAATTTAATATAGTGGAATACGATATCAAATAATTGTATTGGGTTGTGTTATTTAGTGATAATGACCCACCAATTTCAGTATGCATTTGTCCAAAATGGTATTTAGCTTAACGTTCGTCAAGAGAGCCAACATGTAAATTTATGGTCACGGTTTTAGATGAATTTATATCTCTGATCAAAAAGCATTTCAAAAGCTCTGATTCTATTGAAATATTTATATAACCCCGACTACCTCTTTAGTACGCTCAATAATATGCGTATATCTATACCTCTATATGTATGTATGTATGTATGTATGTATGTATACAGGCAGACACACATATGTATATATCTATACATGTATGTATATAAGCATGTACTCATATGTGTATCTATGTATTTAAATATTGAATGTATGTATATATACACACACACGCACACACACATACATGTGTATATATATACACACATATACATGTATATATATATATATATATTCATACACACACACATATATATGAGTTAAATCATCTGCCCGAAAGTAAACTGTAGTGTATTTAGTGAAAATACGTATTTGGTTTATCATGTGTGTCT
>NC_069001.1:28264370-28271646 GCF_001194135.2 Octopus bimaculoides | reverse complement strand
ATATATATATATATATATATATATATATATATATACACACACACACATATACATGTATATATATATATATATATTCATACACACACACATATATATGAGTTAAATCATCTGCCCGAAAGTAAACTGTAGTGTATTTAGTGAAAATACGTATTTGGTTTATCATGTGTGTCTATGTATAAGTCTACATGCATATGTATATTTAGTTACTTCTGTGTGTGTATTTGAGTATGTGCATGCGCGTGAGCGTGCTTGCGTAAATATGCGTCTACTAATGCGCAAAGGAGGAAATTATGTCCGTCTTCATAAGCAGCGGCATTTTGTCAGAGTTCGCAGACTTCAGATCACAAGGTTAAACTTTCAAAACAAATATCCTGCTGCTATTAGCTATAAACATTATCTCATTTATTATGTCTGATATCAATTCCAGCTATATTCCAGGATATACAGAACATCATCCTACACGTACTAGTATAAACATAAGACAAACAGTATAAACGGATCTATAATTTTAGAGGAGGGATGAAAAACAATCTACAGCAAATCTTCAAACACGAGTTTGATCTGGTTCACAGTCGGTCTTATATTATAGCATATTTATGGCAATTATAATGGATTACCTATATTACAGTCGGAATACTAGCCTCAATGTTTTAGCATGAATTCCAGTGGGAAATAAATACTCGTCTTTATCACGTTTAATATTGGAGTCGAAATTTCTCCTCTGGAATGGTGTGATCTAAAATGTCAGATTTCACAGGAGCTAATGAGAAACATCTCAGATGGTGGATCTGTCTGCTAGAAATGGTAGCCAACCCCCTTCCCCTGCATATCTTCTATTGCTGACTTATATAGAAAGGTCACAGGGGATGATTATATAGTAAGCATAACTGATCCGATTCAAGTGCGCAGTGATTGGAGCAGCTCTTTTCTATCTATCTATTTATTTATCTAGATGGCCACAGTCAAATGACTGAAACAAGTATAAGAGTAGAGTAAAAATAGCATATCAATCAACCCATCCGTCTGTCTATCTATATCTATGTATCACTCTAGCCATTTATCCATCCATCCATCTGAACATCTATCTATCTATCCATCTATCTAGATATATATATATATATGTATATATGGGTGGGTAGATAGATAGATAGATAGATAGATAGATAGATAGATAGATAGATAGATAGATAGATAGATAGATAGACAGATCGATAGACAGGCAGATAGATAGATAGATAGACGGATCGATAGACAGACAGACAGATCGATAGACAGGTAGATAGATAGATAGACAGAGTGATGGATAGATATATAGATAGATAGATAGATAGATAGGTAGGTAGATGTATAGATGTATAAACATATTTATATACGTGCAGGGAACACAGGTATAGACACGGCAGGCTTCTGATCATGCACAATCTCTGTCTGCCATATTCGCACCAGTCAACTCGTGGTAATGAAACTAAATTACAACTGTTGTAGTAAAGACCTGCTCCTATCACTGCGCACTGGAATCGGATCCCTTATGCTTACTGCATAATCATTTCTGCAACCTTTCTCTATAAGTCAGTAATGATGAGGTTGCAAGAAGCAACGAAGGATTTTAGAAAAAAAAAAAAAAAAAAAAAAAAGGAAATGAGTGGGAAGTGAACCGGTGAATTAATCTGGTATTAAAAGAGAATGACTCTCCACAGACACAACAAAATATGCTTCAACACACGAATTCACATGAAGAATCTTGCAAACCAAATACAAAGATGAAATATATGTATACACACAGATAGACAGACAGACACACGTCTGTTTTGTATGTTTGTGTGCATGAGTATGTATGACGGTATCTGTTGATTCGTCTCTATCTCCCTCTAGGTATTACTATCTATCTATCTATCTATCTATCTATCGTACCTGTTTTTATGTCATATATATGTGAATATATGATATATATATAATACGAATGTTATATATACTATACATAATAGTAATATTATATGCGTGCGCGAGTGTTTGCGTGTGCGCATGTATGTATGTATATATATTCAAATTAAAACAAACGATGTTCTGAGGGCCATGTATTATGAAATGACTTGAAACAGAAATTATATCATCAAGACATTCGTTGTGATTGTTATTGCTGTTTGTGCTATTATTCAATATGAAGTCAGATCTGATCGAGATGACCTTTGCTAAAAATACTTGCAGTCAGGATGGATCTGGTTCTTCTTTACGCTTTGTTTCAAATATAAATTAAATTCTCTAATCTCAGTTTTTTGAAAATGTAGTGTATCATATTTACTACTTTGGCTGGTTATTGTAGTTGGTCGAATGATCAATTAGATGCAGTAATTGTGGCCCTTACAGTACTTTCATTCTATGGCACACGTTACCTAACGATGTTTAAATGCATCGGGTGAATGTTTTCATTGTACAATTCATATCGAAAAAATAAAGACAAAAATATAACAATTTTCAATTGGCCATTTGATTCCCGTATGAAAAAAAAAAATCAATTATTGCAATCAATTCACCATTTGCAAGAGATGCGAAACATTTTAATCAGTCCCCGATTTAAAAAAAGATTAAAAAGAAATTAAATAATGCAAAACAAAAAAGTCAATTCAATTAACCCCAACTCTAGAATTCTTAATTAATGTTCAATTTTTAATAACGGCCTCATTAATAAAAGAAATAATAATTCGAAAACATATTTTCAAAAATACATAAGAGGTTCTCTCCATAAACGGAAAAAAAAAAATATCTCACCCATGTCTTAGAATGCAATCAATAAAATATGGCAAAGATACGAGATATATTCTGTACTGATTTGTACGAGAGATCATGTATGACATACATAACTCGGTGCCAAAGGTTATTGGTGTCAAATAAAACTTCAGTTAACCTCATTAACATGAGTGGCCTCACTTTTAAGCCAGCATTTACCTACTGTAAACATACTATCGATTACCGCTTTACAGCGTATTGGTGAAGAAACGAGAAGAATAAATTTCATATTTTCACAATCGCATTAGTTGTGTGAAATTGAAGTAAATTTACGTGAGTTTGGGGTGAAGTAATGTAGAGCTTCTGTCTAAAAATACAGTGAAATATTGAGGAAATATGTTCTGTGAGAATATTCTCCTTCAAATAGTCGAGGCAAACATCTTTCAATCCATTCCATTTCATTCCAAAGAACACTTAAGAAATATGGAAGTGCATATTCAGTAAAGTTATATTATGTTGAGTATGTTTAACACAAATAATGTACGGTCGTAGTTTTAAGACGCTTAATGTAAATCTACTCAATCGGTTTTAGTCTATCATGAAATAATAGCCACAAGAGAATAAATGTAGAGCGTGCAGAAAATATGAAAATTTCATTAATTATAGACTGAAGCAATGCTGTAAACTAGTCAAAAATACATAACCCACAGCTATGATAGAATGCAATGGGGTGATAATTGCACAATAATATGTATATAGCTGAAACCTTAAATTTTTCACGGTGGTGCACCAGCATGACCGCAGCCACTTGGCTGAAACACATAAATAAATAAATAAATACATAGCATGAGAGTTTCTATGAGCAACGAGCCCAAGACTGTTATGATGAATGAGAATTACAAAATTTTTAATAGTATCACTTCTTAAAGACTGCAATCTTAAAGATTGCAGTCAGAAACACATCTGAACCAACATTGAAAGAACGATATCAATAATAATAATGATAATAATTCCTGCCATAGTGGGCACATTAGGTGTGATAACAAAAACATATTCAGACAAATACACAACAAAAACATCAGGACTAACAAATATGCACATATAACATACAGAAAATAGTGAAACACTAGGATCGATGTAATCGACTCATTTCACCCACCCCACAAAAAAAAAAAGCAAAAGAAAAAAAAAATGGTTGCTCTTGTGGAAAAATCTGAAACCGTTATTATTATTATTATTATTATTATCATCATCATCATCATTACAATCAAGGTGCCGAACTGGCAGAGTCGTTAGCACGCCGGGCAAAATGCTTAATGATATTTCGTCCGTCCTTATGTTCTAAGCGCAAATTTCGCCGAGGTCGACTGCATTTCATCTTTTCAGGGCCGATAGATTAAGTACTAGTGAAACACTGAGGTCGATGTAATCGACTAGTCCCCTCCCCTGCAAATTTGGGTCCTTGTATCTCCAGTAGAAAGGATTATTATTATTATTACTATTATCATTATTGAGCGAGAGAGCAGTGCATACCATCAAAGTGACTCTGGGGCAAAATATACGAAGCCCAGTATACCCATCATGACTACCCGTCTGATAAGGCTACACCAAATACATGAATCACAACCGTATATGCTCGAAATGGTGACCTCGTATCAAGATAAACAGCGCATTACCTTGGAGGTGGGGCTCAGAATGTTCGTCACGTGGAGTAGCCCATCCGCTCAAATGGTCTCTGAATAAGGGGTATTTTGTGATGTTAAACGAAACACACATGTTTCAAAAGGTGAGTTATCCAAGTATCCCTTTCAACACATGGCTATGATGCTCCCCCACTCTACTTCTGCTCGTGATCAGAGATATACATATCGTCAGCCAAACAGGGGCATGCTCAGCTGTTTAATGTTCAAAATCGGAGAAGCAAATCTATGGTGTTGAGATGAAGATTTGCTGTAGCCCATCTTTTATACCAAGACAAAAAGAGTATAAATGATAACACTTCCAATCAGTTATGTCAGAAGTCATAAGAGTCACTGCCTTGTACTGCATCAGGGTATTTATCATCACTCTTACTACTACTGCTACTGCTGCTGCTACTACCACCACTATTATTATTACTTACTGGATTTGTACGGTTTCTATCTTTGGAGATGTACTACGGTGCCAGCTGTCTACTACCAATGAACTAAGGTAACACACCTTAATTATCGAGCACCATCCAGAGTATTCGAGCGGTTCCAAGCAGTGTTCTTTTCTGCAAGTGCTCCACCGTTCTCGTAGCTCTTATGTGTCATGCGTTTCTGAATATTTTCACTCACTGTTCCCAGGGCTCCGACAATTATTGGTACTACTACCACCTTTTTCAGCGACTATAACTGCTTAACCTCTCAAGCTAACCTCTCATATCTATCGACTTTTCTTTCTTCCATATCACACACTTTTCCGCTGGGCATGCTATATCTATGATCTAGCATCGTTTGCTTTCTTTCTCAATTAACACTGTCTGGTTCCTTAGTCTCTATCTTATGGTCACACTGTATTATAAAATCCCATAGGATCTTTGCATTATCATTTTCGATGATGCCTTCAGGTTTATGTTCCTACCACTTTTTTCGTCCATACTTGTTGCAAAGTGTCCAATGGATATTCCTTGCTATATGGTCATGACGACTCTTATTGTTATTATTAAGGTGGCGAGCTGGCAGAATCGTTAGCACACCATGCAAAACGCTTAACGGCATTTTGTCCGTCTGTACGTTCTGAGTTCAACATCAGGGGTCGAATCTGCCTTTTATTATTTCGGGATCGATAAAACATGAAGTATTTGTGTATTGGGGTCAACGTAATCATTTCCCGACTTCTTCGTACATCCTGGCTTGTGCCTAAGTGTGAAAGCAACAATTATAGCAACATCAACAATTTGGAGAAGACCAGCAATATGGAAAACAGCATCAGCATGATCATCGCCAACCACAACCATCGCCACCACCATCACCAGCATCACAACCAGCAAAAACAACAAAGCAGCAACGGCAACAATAACTGTTTCTGATTTAAATATCGGGGCGCAAATTTGAGTGGAGGGGCTTAATCTTTAAAATCTACCCCTGTGCTTGATTAGTACTTTATGTTATCGATCTGGCATGGATGAAAGCAAAGTTGATCTCGTACGAAATTCCAACTCATTAATAATATTGAAAAAAAAAAAAAAACAAGAAGAAAAAGGAGGAAGAAGAAGAAGAGGAGGAGGAAAAGAGGATGAAGAAGGCTCAGATATGAAAGGAAGAGAAATACTGAAGAAGGGTATGTTAAAGATGTAGTCCGAAAAGTGGAAGAAGAAGAAGAAGAAGATGGACAACGACGACACCAACTACTACTACTACTACTACTACTACTAAAATAGCAACAACAATATGAACAAGAATTATTCTTTAATATCAATAAGAATTTATAGCAGGCGGTTGTTCGGAATGTATTTCAGAGGTTGAACGCGTCTGTCAAACTTCAATACTCACATTTAAGAAACACATCTAATATGGATGAAAGGTTTTTGTCATTTTGTGTTAAAAGCTATTTTCCGTTAAGTTTACCTAGGATTTAGTTGCTTTGAAACAAGCTAGATACCGTCATACATAGTTGTTCTCTACATTGATATGGCGTCAGACATATTGATTGCAATTCCTCTCGCATTACAGGTCTATCGGAAGATTCATTCATTCACCGATTTACCAATCTACGAACAAGTTCACCCACCCGGTTAAGAAGAAATACGATTCAACTTAATGCTTAAGCAATTCCACAGACGCTAGTTTCATTCTCTCTCTCTCTCTCTCTCTTTGTCTCATTACTTCACACACGCTCATAAACACACACTCACACGCACAAAACAATGGCGGCGATAATTATTTTGAAAATGAAAAACCTTGTGATAGAATGGCTGACAGACGTAATTGAGATTTGGTTCCACGAGCAAGAAGAGAAGAAATGGCTTAGTAGCAGGAGCAGCGAACGTTGTATTAGTTCTTGTATTGTAGTAGTAGTAGTAGTTACACACAAGACCAAAGACTTCAGTTTCTTTTCACTTTTCTTTCCTTTTGTCAGTCTTATTATATATAAACTTAGCGTATGTAAGAATATTTCCTTTTGTGTTTCAGGTAGATATTTAATGCTACATCTAGCAGAATACAGAGGGGAAAAAAGAATTAGGTTCTATCTCTGATATATAACTGCATGGGAAAGTCCATTACCCATTGCTATGTCGGGATGTATGAACTTATTCACATTCCAATAAATTGCAATAACCGCTAGGGTTACGTGAAAGAAAAAAACTGCTGACAAAAAAAAAAATGAAACTGATAAGTTAAAAAGTTAAGATAAAATGTTCGTGGCGAGAGGGTCTTACAATACTTATCAGAGCTGATGACAGCTCTGTGTCTACCCTAACGTTAAAAGAAGTGTTGTAATCAAAAGCCGTATAGGCCAAGTGAAATACTATCTCTCTCTCTCTCTCTCTCTCTTTATAAATATATATATATATATATATATATATATA